>NC_085871.1:50257568-50390068 GCF_034702125.1 Engraulis encrasicolus | reverse complement strand
GAGAGGAGAGATGGTGGGATGGGGGAGGGGAGAGGAGAGGGGAAGAGAGGGAAAGGCAGCAGCTGGGGGGGGGGTGTTGGACACCAGGGAAGAGGTAGCAGAGACTTGGCTGAGTGTAGCAAGGAGATGAAAAGAGAGGAGGGGGGAGAGGAGACGAGAGGAGACATCGGGGATAGTGAACCTCAGGGAAGTGTTGAGCAGGGTTGGTGGCACGACATGGGACGAGGGAGAGGTAACAGGGAGGTGTTAAGGATCCTGTTTTAGGGATGAGGAGGCACCGGGACTGGTAGGGTAAGGGGCGGAAGCAGTGGCGGAACAATTGCACACTGGGCCCCAGGGCAAAACACTGATAGGGCCCCCCCAATACAGCCTGCCAAGGTCACAATAGGGCCCCCACTATCAATACGGGAGGGCCCTGGGCCCAGGGGCAAATGCCCTGCTCGCCCCTCCTATAGCTCTGCCAGTGGGCGGAAGTGACCAGAAGTAAGAGGTTACAGGGTGGACAAACAGCAGAGGTTATAGAGGTCAGGGGTCAGGAACGGGACAGGGTTCCAACATCAAACGTTGAACAACAAGTGGAGACATGATAAGGCTCAGGATGGACGATACGGTAACAGGACTCAGAGGAGCTCCAAAATTATACACGTTACAGATGAAGAGGTAACAGGGGGGCAGGTAAATTGGGCTTAGGGGTTTCACTGTGGGCAGACACGTTTTCCATCCCGTTTGGGGACGGATGGAAGTGGTAACAGGGTTCAGGAGGGACATTTCCAAGATGGAGGGAAAAAATTACAGCCGGTTTCTGGAAGGACATTTTATGGACAAACCAAAAAAAAAAATAGTTTCTAAAATGATATTTGAAAATCGTGGTAATGGACAGAGTTACTAGAATGACATTTTAGGATTCTGATAAGGGACAGTAGAAGTAAGAGGGCTTTCCTTTGGCTTCGTGTGGACATTTCATGCTCCCTCTTATGAACGAAACGAGTACCCTGTAATTTATCAATACAAACACTCCTGTTTTAAATGGGGTTAATCAAAACACTAATCTCTCTGGTATCTGAAAGTGATCATTTGTTTGTCCCTATAGCCACTGGCTGATTTTTTTTCTTGCTGTGAAACGTGTTGTGCAATCATCATATTAATTCCCATACTACGCTTGCAGTTCACTTTTTTTGCTTAGCGATCTGGAGGTCGGCCTCTGACCATGTGCTGCTTGCTGCTGGTTCAAATGGCTCTCACTGTGTTGGCTTGTAGACTATCAGCCATTTGACACATATAATGCATTGTGTGTTAAACAGTTTATTGTGTATAGCAGTGGTTTTCAACCTGTGGGCCGGGGCCCACTGGTGGGCCCTGAAGGTATTCCAAGTGGGCCTTGAAATAATTTTCTAAAAATTATAATCACATTTTGGTGTGTTGCTGTTAATTTATTTGAGTTTTATTCGTAATTGGGTCAGAGGTGGGCCCCGAACATTTCTGACAATTTCGAGTGGGCCCCAAGTTGGAAAAGGCTGGGAACCCCTTGGTGTATAGTGTATGTCTATGCTCTCAGCTTCTTGAGTTAGCCCCTACCTAACCCATGCCTTTTCAGTTTGCTCAACCCTGTTCAAATTGTGTTTGGGTTGGCTCAACTCTTTGCGTTCAAGTTCAAGCTCAAATCTATGCAATTTGAGTTACAGTAGCTCTACCATTTTCAGTTGAGTTAGCTCAAGTCTATGTGTTTGAGTTAGCTCAACCCTATCTGTCTGAGTGCGCTCACCCTGTCCTCAACTGAACTAAACACTAAGGTGCCTCCTGATTTTCCTGTGCAAGACGAGAGCGTTGCTCTATGAAACTGTGTTGGAGCTGCCGTGTGCAGAGACAAACTCATGGACCTACAGAATAGATCAAAACCTGCACAACTTGGCATTGCACATTGTCCCCCTAATGCAGGGGTGGGGAACCTATGTAATGAGGGCCGTTTGCGGCCCTTGAGCTTGTCTTATCCGGCCCCGATATAGTTTTAATGTATACAGCTTCACATGAAATATGACTTATTTTGTAAAGGAATCTTAGAAATTACGTTCGCAATACACTGAAAGTTATATTTCAGGGGACCTAGAGAAGGTAGAGTGTGTTTTAAAGGTCATCAAAAATCAATCAAAATGCCTACAGTATGCTATCTGCATTTAGACAGATGGTCCCAGTCTAAATTGTGATTAGATTGATAAGGTTAACAGAAACAATATGAAATGGAAAAGGCACACACACTCTCACTCTCCCTGCTCACTGTGTTACGTTTGCAATGATGATGATGATGACGGTGATGACGGTGATGAAGATGCGTTGTTCATGCGTGAAGCTTTATGACTTGTTTCCTGTAAATAGTTGTATGATGTATAAACTACAGTGTGTGTATAAAATAATTAAAAAGAGTTAACTGTGTTCATTCCTGTCACCCTCCATAGCAGTGTGTCTATGGGACTGATGATTATACTGGTACTAATATTGTATATTTGGACTCATTCACACCATGAATAAACTCTATTTTCCTCCTACGTATGTGGTCTTAGTGTTGGTTTATTTATACATTGTGTCAATGTAGTGGACAATGTTTGTAGTGAATATCTTATTGGAAGAATGTACACAGTGTGGTATTTATACATAAATGAAATTACACTTAGCAGAAGAGTCAACCAACGTAACGTGGAGTTTGTCCCTCGAACGATGTGAGGTTGCTCAAGGGCACTTCATGAGTGCTTGAATGTACGTGTAGATCAGAGGATGGGAACCTTTTTTGAACAAATTCCCTCTTGGTCTCCTCACAAACCTCCCAACGCCCCCTTGACATCATCATAAACCCGACAACGCCCCCCTCAGTATTACAAAATGAAATGGACTAATAGGCCTACCCCCCAATGGTAACTAAGTCCTGCCCCCTCTCAGGTGCATCCCTCCCACCGCCCCCGTTGAGAAACACTAGTGTAGATGGACTGCATTTGGTAGTCCTACATTCTTCTCACTGGTGAGAGACAGTGGGATTTGAACCAACAACCTCCTGACCGAAAGACTTACTCCCCTGACCACAGCTATTTCATAGATGCACTGTAAAAAGAAAAAGGCATGAGTGGAAGTGAAGGTTGTTGGATATTTATTGTACATTAATAATTGTAGCCTAATTGAAATGTTCTGTTGGGCTGTGCTGTGTGGTGTCTTTCAGATGTTCCCCAGTCCAAGTCAGTAGGCACTGTAGTTTTGCATTACAACCTGAGGGGGGCGCTCAAGTCGAACTCTCGGAAAAGAAGTCATTCAGATCAGAGGCGTGCGCTCACTGGCACTACGCTACGGTCTTGGAGAGACTTTCCAAAGGACTCGTATTTTTTATTAGCGCTAATACATGTGAAGGCCTCCAATTGTACTTTTCGTTGCAGCGGTGTCAAGAACGTCTCGTTGTGCCTTTTTGGTTAGAAAACAAGAAAAACAGTGAACGTTTGTTCTGTCTGCGTCTGCTGCTACGTGGCTGGCACGTAAGTGCGTTCCAAAACCCCTTGAGGAGGCAGGGGGTTGTGAGAAGACGGACAGCTAACTTTGATGCGGCTTTTGCCAGGCCAGAAGCCATACACTACGCAGGCTAACTACAATGTTTTCATTGTTGCATTATAAGAACTAACTGAATGCATGCCGTAATGTTACAACAATAAAGTAGTTTCCGGTTCGGCCTGTGAAGAAGTCGAACAGAGGGTTGTTTTGGGTTAGAAAGTTCGGTCATTGAAACGGAGTGCGGCTCAAACATGCCTAGCAATGAGCTGAAGCAGAGGAAAAAAACATCTCAGAAACAACACGACGAGGCCAGCGATGTGGCGAAAACGAACGGCGAAACGGAGACTAAAAAGCTCGACGAGCAGAAATCTTGTCCGCGGGCAAAAAGTTCTTCATGTTTTCCTGAAGTGAGGACGATTGTGTGTCTTTTCTGCGTCTCTGCGTGCGTTGCGCTGACGTGGTGAGTAGGCTACCCCTGTACCCCATTGGCTGCCACTGCCACATCTGCAACATCTGTAGCCTAGTGCTATTCTCTGCAATTGCCTGCTGCTCCATGTTCCCACATTTTTAAGAAATTATTCAAATATAGACCCTATATTTTTTTTACAATTTCATGTCCCCACATTTCCGACTAAACTAAGAGAATGTGCCTTTGGAACATAGGGCCTACATTTTCATAAATTCTTAGAAATGTGGGAACATGGAGCAGCAGGAATATGCTGTGGGACCAATGAATGGACTATGGGAGCAATGGGTATAAAATGATGTTAAAACCCTTAGTGATGTGGGCCCAATGGGCTTTGAGAACAATACACACGCTCCAGTCCAAACTTTAAGGCTAGTTGTTAATACTCTCTTATCTTCCCATTGGCTACCACCACTACCCCATCTGCAACATCTGTGTATTCTCTGCGGCTGTCCTGAATTATTAGAATAGCTCACTAGGTCCTAACTTTCAAGGCTAATAGTAAATACTCTCCTATCTTTACTCACACAGGCTGGTAATACAACAGAATGAGCGCCTTGCTGAGGTCGAGAAGAACTACAGTCTGCTTCACAGCAGAACAGCCGCATACTCGGAACTGGAGCAGAGAGTGGAGAGAGTTTCTGAAAAGGTAGGTGGCTCCTAAACAAAGGCATCTATTGTGACAGCGACACTAAAATGCAATATGGATCCCCTGGGTCTGAAATAAAGAAAGAATTTAATTGCATTAAAACGTGTTTAATGGGGAGGCCCATGTTTAAAATGGGTCCACAGTGCATTTTCAGACTGAGTACAGTTGTCTCTCAAAAGTAACACATCCACAGTGCAAATGGGACTTAAAATACAGTCATAAAAAACATAGCCTACACCTACAGTATGATTGTTGCTAAATGTGTGAAATACCAAATGTGGCACTTGCCACTGGCCTGGGTCCAGGACTCTCCTGTATTGGTGATGGGGACCCTAATGCTACTTTGACAGGCTGTATGCGGGGGCCTTATCAGTGTCTTGCCTTGGGGCTCTGTGTGAAATTGCTCGGCGCGTCATTGATTGCGTTATAAGTCGTGACAGGCCTGAGCCTCAACTTTGGCATTATTACTACATTATTACTTTTATTTTTTTTTTTTTAAAAATGATGGGGGGGGCTTATTGGCCTTTATTATCACAGGACAGTGTGAGAGTACAGTAGACAGGAAATAATTAGGAGCGAGCGATGGGGCAGGGCTGGGAAATGACCCTGGCTGGACTTGAACCGGGGTCCCAGTGGGCAATATAAGCCCAAATGTGGGGGCTTAGCACGCTGCGCCACAGCGCCCCCTGCATTATTACTTTTCAAGTGGTGGTTATGTAACATGGGACCTATGTAAAATCATATGGTAGTGTTGCACTTAACACTATAATTTCACTTCTACCTCTGCTGTTGCCGCGTGTGATGGCTGCTGCTGCTGCTGCTGCTGCTGCTGTTGTGGTTGCAGCTGGACGCTTCCCGATCCCGCCTGCAGGGGGCACTCTCCTCCATCCCCACGGCAACCAGGCTGCTGAGCGAGGTCGCCTCTCTACGCTCCGTCGTCACGGCGATACAGGCGTCTGAGGGCGACGGCGACAGCAGTGACGTCACTTCCTCCTCCATCCAGGAAGTCAACGCGCGCTTCCTCAACGTGACCGAGGCGTGGCAGTCGGGGCTGGCCGCCGTGACCTCCGACCTCACCGCGCTCCGCGAGGAGTCCCGCGCCTCGCACGTCCGCGCCACCGACGGCGTGAACGAGTCGGAGCGCCGCCTCCGCGCCCTGACGGAACGCCTCGAGGAGCTGCAGGACAGCACGCGCCGCAACGCTCGCGTCTTCGAGCGCACGGAGGAGGACGACGTGCAGCAGGCGCGGCGCCAGCTGGACTGGACCTCGGAGCGCGTGGCGCACATGGACGGCGCCGTGACGCAGCTGCAGCGGCGGGACCGCGAGCTGGCGGAGCGTCTGGAGGAGCAGGAGGCGCGGCAGCAGGAGTGCCAGGAGCACCTGCCCGCCGTGGAGGAGGCCGTGCGCTCCATCCTCAGGCTGACCACCGGGCTGCAGGCGCTGGAGAGGAGGGCGGAGGAGCTGGGGGGGGAGCTGATGGGCCTGGAGGACAGCATGCTCAGGGGACTCACACAGACGCTCGACATCAAGCAGAGAGTGGACACACTGGTGAGGAGGAGGGGAGCAGGGGTGGGACAGGGGACAGTCACGGGGGACGAGGGGGGACAAGTGGGACATGGGGACACATTCATGGGGGACACTGAGGTACATGTGGGACAAGGGACTCTGATGGGGGACATTGGAGAGGAATTGGGACATCACACACTGATGGGGGACATTGGAGGACATATGGAACATGTTGACAGTTTCACGGATGACGATGGAGGATATATGGGACAAGACACTCTGTTGGGCGATATTGGAGGACACATGGGAGAGGACACATTCATGGGACGAATGGGACATGGGGGACAGGCGGGGGGGCAGGAGGGCTTTGGGGGACACGGGACACGCGGACACGGACAGGGCTTTGGGAAGCAGATCGACGCCATGTTGGAGACCCTACGAGAGATGGGGAGCGAGGGAGTAGCGGCGGCGAACGTAGAGAGAATGATGGAGGGAGGAGGAGAGGAGGCGGAGAAGGAGGTGAAGAGAATGGAGGCGGTGGAGGAGAAGAGTGAGATGCTGCTGGAGACTATTCGTAACATGGAGAGAGAGAGCGAAAGAATGCTGGACGCCCTTCTGAAGATGGAGATGAAGAGAGACAGTCGAAAAGAGGAGGAGGAGGAGGAGGTGGAGGTGAAGAGAGACAGTGGAAAGGAGGATGAGGAGGAGGAGGAGGAGATGGATGAATTCATAGCAACTGAGGAGGAGGAGGAGGAGTCTCCGGGTCAGCAGCAGGAACTTCCTGCTTCCAGTGACGTTGATGTGTGATGTCATCATTCTGCGCCACCCATGGCATAAAGAGTGCAGAGATATGAACAAATTTTTTCTTACATTTGGAAATCAGAAATGTATTTTATTCAGACACAAATAACACACTTTTCTCCTCCCTTTGAGTCTCCCATAACAATGCCTTTAGTGTTCAGAGCATTTGAGCAGGTGTTATTAGTTGTGAGGAGATCCATGATCATGAAGGAATTGAGTCCAATTTCTCACGCAAACCAACATCCGAAATTGCGTCCGAATTCTGACGCTTTCCCTGCTGTCTAGAGCACATCATGGCTTCTGATTGGTCTAGCTTCAAACACGAAAATGCTGTGCCCTTACCAAAACCATCCCTAAACCTTACCTGTCAGTAATGTCATTTTTTATATAGTTTTTTTATAGAGTTTTCTACTTGTGCCCTGACAAAAAACACATCCCTAAACTTAACCTATCCCAGGGACGCGCCCATTGTGTAGATGCCATGTTCAGCCTTTTTGGCGTGGCCCAACCCTGGGTGCCACTGTGTTTGGCCAGTATATAATGATATTTCTCATAGATGTTAACGCTAATTAATTACAGGAAATTGTGCGTATTGCCTGGTCACCGATTGATGGCTGTAATATGCCGGTTAAAGATGATGGCAATCTGACCTCTGCAATTCGAAGTGAGCGGTCAAGGTCACCGTGGTATTAAGTGTTCATATCTACGTATGTAAACAGTGTTCAATTCCTGGCTCTTTTGTAAAGTACACTCGCCTCCAAAAGAGTTGTCGCCTATCCATCTGTTTGGAATAACAGCTAATAACCTGACTTTCAATTAATCACTTGGCTTCAGAAGTCACTCATATGAAAGCTACAACCCTCCCGAATGAAAATGTATGCACAAAAATAAATTTCATGCACCAAAGACAGATTGACCCTTTATTGAACACAGACAGGGCAGATTTTCACAAGACAAAAGTTTTGTCGCCTATGGAACATAATGTGAAAATGAGCAGATAAGTCACTTCAAAACACTTCAAATACGCAGATTGGGTGTCATACTTAATCACTGAATCACTCTCACCTCTCCAGAAAATCGACTTTGGCCTTAAGTGTATGTTTAGGGTCATTGTAATCATGGAAAGCAACACAATGAAAATCAATGGAGTTCAATGAGAGATGGTGACATATTCGCTATTCGTAGAGCAATACATGTTTAACATCATGATTTAATCAATGACAAAAGCCCTCAAACACCTGCAGCATGCATGCAGCTCCTCATAAAAGCTGTATCTGTACCATGTTTCACTTTAGGCACCATTTCTCTTTTTTCATATTCTTCATCTCCAACACCATATAGTTCTGATGCTATCAATGGTTGATCTTGGGCTCTTGATTTCAGAGTATGAGTCCCATTAGCCTTCATTTTTGTCAGAATTAGGCCTGACATACTCTTGGCTGGCTTTTTTGAGACAGGGCAGTGGGAGAGACTTCTTTGGTGTTAAATGTGAAGAATTTGGAAAAAAAAATACATGGTGCTTAAAGTCAAACATGGGAGGGATACAGCTCTTATGTGGAGCTGCATGCATGCTGCTGGTGTGTGAGGGCTTTTATCATTGATTACATCATGAAGTTAAAAATGTATTGCTCTACGAATAGCAAATATGTCACCATCTCTCATTGAACTCCATTGATTTTCATTGTGTTGCTTTCCATGATTACAATGACCCTAAACATACACCTAAGGCCAAAGTTGATTTTCTGGAGAGGTGTGAGTGAACCAGTGATTAAGTATGACACCCGATCTGCATATTTGAAGTGTTTTGAAGTGACTTATCTGCTCATTTTCACATTATGTTCCATAGGCGACAAAACTTTTGTCTTGTCAAAATCTGCCCTGTCTGTGTTCATTAAAGGGTCAATCTTTCTTTGGTGCATGAAATTTATTTTTGTACATACATTTTCTTTCGAGAGGGTTGTAGCTTTCATATGAGTGACTTCTGAAGCCAAGAGATTAATTGAAAGTCAGGTTATTAGCTGTTATTCCAAACAGATGGGTAGGCGACAACTCTTTTGGAGGCGAGTGTATTGTTATTTATGCTGCCTAAGGAAGAGAAGGGTTTTCTACATTGGATTGTAAACAGACTATATGCCTGCTGTATGTCCCAACTTTCCTATGATGATGAATGTTTATATATTTTTATTTTGCTGTCTTGTGTCTTGTGTATCTGCCTATTTGCATTGCCCTGGTTGTTACCGTGTACGTATTCTGTATTGTAAACTGCTGCAAGATATGCACTGCACCCTCCTATAGCTATCCACGTCATCATTACCACACACACACACACACACACACTCTCACACACACACACACACACACACACTCCATTTCAATGTTTGTCATGCTCTCACAGCATTTCTAGTAATCTGCTAGTTCTCCAGTTAGGCTGCCCATAGATTTACTACTAGCAACAACTGCTACCCAATGGCGGCGTCCTTATAACAGTGGATAATGAGATGGATAAATGGACCTACCCCTGGTTATGTTGTCACATTATGGCATTAGTATGAAAAAGAGAGAGTGAAGTGAAAATATTCAAGTTTTCTATAAAATATTCAATTATTTGATAAATACTTCTTTTTTGGACATAAATCATACAAATGCTACTGAATATATTTGTAATAAAAGTGGGTTTAGAACACTATTTAATCGTGTGTGTTGTCTTCATTACTTAGGTCCAGTTCATTACTTCATTACATCAGGTTCATATTTGTACAAAAATCATCCAAACAGATCTGATTGTTGTTAATGAAGATATATTTACTCAAGATACGCAAAAGGCATACACTGAATACACTGAAATTCCGCAATACAACCAATTCAAATAAGTGAAAGCCCATTGGGAAACTCCAACTCCCATTGTCATTGTGACACAGCACTCCACAGCACACAAGTGAACACTGCACACAACAAAATTGCATTTATGCCTCACCCGTGCAAGGGGGCAGCCCTCAGTGGCGCCCCATGGGGAGCAGTGCGGTGGGACGGTACCATGCTCAGGGTACCTCAGTCATGGAGGAGGATGGGGGAGAGCACTGGTTGATTACTCCCCCCACCAACCTGGCGGGTCGGGAGTCGAACCGGCAACCTCTGGGATGCAAGTCTGACGCCCTAACCGCTCACCCATGATGACTGAGTAATGAGCATAAGTAACTCATGATGCTAAATCTCTGCAAACTGCCTAGCCTGGTAAACCAGCGCCACCCGCTGGACACCAAAGTTTTTCAGTAAATTACTCCGGTCTCACATTTAGGCTGGCTATCTGGTATCAGGCTACAAACTGCAACCATAACAGTGTGTGTGTGTGTGTGTGTGTGTGTGTGTGTGTGTGTGTGTGTGTGTGTGTGTGTGTGTGTGTGTGTGTGTGTGTGTGTGTGTGTGTGTCCATGTGTGTGTGCATGTGTGTGTGTGTTACTGCAATATATCAGATGTATCTGTGTGTTCCTCTCTTCTCTCGACAGTGTGAGAGCCTGCTGTCCTCCATGTCTGAGCTGGAGAGACAGGCTCCTGTGTGTGTGTGTGTGTGTGTGTGTGTGTGTTGATGTCCATGTGTGTGTTAATGCCCGTGTGTGTCCCTCTCTCCTCAGTGTGAGAGCCTGCTGTCCTCCATGTCTGAGCTGGACCGCCAGGCTCCTGTGCTGTCCAACATGGCGTCCGTGGAGCAGGAGGTGGGCCGGCTGGCGGCGTGGTCCTCGGGGGCCCAGGAGACGAGGAGGGCAGCCCAGGAGAAGGCCACCGCTCTGGGCCGCGCTGTGGACGCCATCCAGGAGAGGACCTCCACCATCACACGAGACATGGGGGCCAAGGTAATGTAGTGTAGTGTAGTGTAGCCACTATCACACTAGACATGGGGGCCAAGGTAATGTAGTGTAGTGTAGCCACCAACTCACCATACAGCACTGACATGTTTAAATCACACTAGACATGGGGGCCAAGGTAATGTAGTGTAGTGTAGTGTAGCCACCATCACACTAGACATGGGGGCCAAGGTAATGTAGTGTAGTGTAGTGTGATAAAGCACTAACATGTTTAGGTAATGCATCATGTGCAGTTAGTAATGCATCATGTGCAAGTTCTTCTATTACTTTGCGAGACATGGGGGCCAAGGTACTGTAGTGTAGTGTAGTGTAGCCACCATACAACACTAATGCCGTGTCCAGACCAAGAGCGAACTACGCTGCCTGGTAGCGTGGGTAGCAGAAGAAGTTTCGCCTTGAATTAGCTGTATTCGCTCGAGACGCAGCATTGGCATGTTTGATTCAGCTAATCACATAACGGCTCTGGCTTGACAGCCTGGGACATTCGGAGATATGAACGTTCCGATTGGTTGTCGCCGAACAGCGTCAGAGCGAATTCGCCTGCGATTAGATTTAGTTTAATCTTCAAAATTCGCTCTGGTCGCCCAAGAAGCTTCGCTCCTGGCGAATTCGCTTTGGTAGCGCAGGTCGCGTGCCCTCCATAGAGAAATAATGACTTCCGTCGCTTCGTTCGCTCCGTTCGCTCTTGGTC
Organism: Engraulis encrasicolus; assembly: GCF_034702125.1. Classification (NCBI taxonomy): domain Eukaryota; kingdom Metazoa; phylum Chordata; class Actinopteri; order Clupeiformes; family Engraulidae; genus Engraulis; species Engraulis encrasicolus. Next base: position 50,378,572 of record NC_085871.1, on the reverse strand, counting down.
TGTACACGGCATAACACTAGAGCAGGAGGGTAGAGGAGGAGGAGGAGGAGGGTAGCCCAGGAGAGGAGAGGAGATGAGAGGAGAGGAGAGGAGAGGAGGAGGGAGAGGAGGAGAGGAGATGAGAGGAGAGAGGAGGAGGGTAGCCCAGGAGAGGAGAGGAGGAGGGTAGCCCAGGAGAGGAGAGGAGGAGGGAGAGGAGGAGAGGAGGAGGGTAGCCCAGGAGAGGAGGAGGGAGAGGAGGAGAGGAGGGGAGGGAGAGGAGGGGAGGAGGGTGGCCCAGGAGAGGAGGAGGAGAGGAGGAGGGAGAGGAGGAGAGGAGATGAGAGGAGAGAGGAGGAGGGTAGCCCAGGAGAGGAGGAGGAGGAGGGAGAGGAGGAAGGAGTGTAGCACAGGAGAGGAGGAGGAGGAGGAGGAGGAGGGAGAGGAGGAAGGAGTGTAGCCCAGGAGAGGAGGAGGAGGAGAAGGAGGGAGAGGAGGAAGGAGAGGAAGAGGAGGAGGAGGAGGAGAGGAGGAAGGAGAGGAAGAGGAGGGTAGCCCATCCAGGAGTGAATCTCCACCATCACACGAGACATGGGGGCCAAGGCACTGTAGTGTAGTCACCATACAGCACTAACATGTTTAAGTAATGCATCAATTTAGTTAATTACGTTGCAATAAGTTCTTGTATTACTTTGCGAGACATGGAGGCCAAGGTAGCTCAGCCACCATACAGCACTAACATGTTATGTACAGCACCAATGTTGTTTATTGCACTGTAATAAGTACTTTTATTCACTTTTTTGATTTATTGATGGCTTTTCTCTTAGGCATTTAGTCCCTCCGCGTATACAGTATGAGAGTTCAGCAGAGAGTTGACCTACTACCTGTACCTGAATGTGTATTCCCACCTCCTGCCACCAGGTTGCAGCGGTGCGTACGGACGTGCGGCGTATGGGGGGTCTGGAGTCGGACGTGACGTCTCTACTGGAGCGGGCCACGGAGCTGGAGGAGAAGGTGGCGATGATGATGTCATGATTATTAATATTCTATAGTGTAGTTCCCCTGCGTGTATTATATATTATTTATGATGTCATGATTATTAATATTATTCTATGTTGTTGTAATGTAATGCTCTTGTGTGATCTCATTATTGTTAAACTATTGTGATACTACAGTGTTCTAATTACTATATTTTTTGAATTACTGTACCAGTAAATCTATACTATTCTATATTATTCTATATTATTCTAATATAATGTTGCTGTGTGTGTTTATGATTTCATTTTATTGATGTTGATTGTGATTATTATTATTGTTATTCTTGTTGTTTTTTATGTTTATTATGATTATTATCATTATTATTGATGTTTATGATGATGATTATTATAATTATTATTATTGATGTTTATGATGATTGTTCCTGCAGCTGGAGTCGTCTGAGCGTGCGATGGTGAAGCGCATGGCTGAGCTTCTCTTGCCTCCTCTTTATATATATGCAGTATATTTTATTTATGTTTATTATTATTGATGTTTTTTATTCCTGCAGCTGGAGTCGTCTGAGCTTCTGGCCTCCTCTTTATATATATGCAGTATATTATTTATTTTATTATTATTGATGTTTATGATGATTGTTCCTGCAGCTGGAGGCTACGGAGCGTGCGATGGTGAAGCGCATGGCTGAGCGTCTGGCCTCCTCTTTATATATATGCAGTATATATTATTTATTATTTTATATTATTGATGTTTTTTTATTATTGTTCCCGTAGCTGGAGTCGTCTGAGCGTGCGATGGTGAAGCGCATGGCTGAGCTTCTGGCCTCCTCTTTATATATATGCAGTATATACTATTTATTTTATTTATGTTTATTATGTTTATTATAATTATTATTATTGATGTTTATGATGATTGTTCCTGCAGCTGGAGGCTACGGAGCGTGCGATGGTGAAGCGCATGGCTGAGCTTCTGGCCTCCTCTTTATATATATGCAGTATATATTATTTATGTTTATTATAATTATTATAATTATTATTATTGATGTTTATGGTTTTTTATGATGATCGTTCCTGCAGCTGGAGTCGTCGGAGCGTGCGATGGTGAAGCGCATGGCCGAGCTTCTGGCCTCCTCTTTATATATATGCAGTATATATTATTCATTTTTTATTCCTGCAGCTGGAGGCTACGGAGCGTGCGATGGTGAAGCGCATGGCTGAGCTTCTGGCCTCCTCTATTGACCGCGTGTCCGGCCTCAAGTCCACCACCAACGCCAACGCGCAGCGCCTGGACACCTTCAAGCAGCCAATCGCAGAGCTGCAGGCCGCCGACGGGCGGCTGTGGGAGCGAATCGCGGCACTGGAGAGCGGCAGGGCCCGCCTCATGCGGACGGTGACCTTTGCGGGTGACCTGAAACCCAAGGTGTGTCTTGTTCCTTAGGACTATATGAAGTTATTTCCAACATTTTTTTTTGGTATGGGACCCTTTTTGGCATCCCAAATTTTCGACTGCCCCATACACATTTCTTTCATGACAATGCTGAAGACAAGTTGTAGGCTAATAAGCCTATAGATATTAATGGCAGACTAAGACTGGAAATGGTGTTTGAAACAGAATATTGAATAGTTATGTTATTTTAATTATTACTTAATATTTATCAGTATTCTTTTTTTCACACATTTTCAGACTTTTCGGGCGACCCCATTTGAATTCCACACAGTAAATTCTGCAGTGCTCATTTAACACTTAGAGGGTTGATTTGAAGTTGTTTGGACTTAAATGAACTCTTTAAGTGTTAAATTAACACCACCAATTTTACTGTGCAGGTGACCCCATATGGGGTCCCGACCCCAGTGTTGAAAAATACTGACCTAAGACCTTCTGATTCTTGTGGATGCTGTGGCTCTTTGATATTTTATTTCTGCTTGTCTCCTGTATTACAACTCCACTTTTTTATATTATTGTATTTATTTCTCTTATCTATTTTTTTTTTTTTACATTTTTTCCTGTTTTTCTATTTCATTTCATTATTAAGTTTTTTTCACATTGTTGTTAATCTAACTGTTATTTTTATTATTATTAGGTGTACACCATCCAGAGGGACTTCGGTGCCGTGGAGCCGCGCCTGGACGACCTGACGCTCCGGATTGGACACCTGGCCGGTGACGTCATGAGGAGCGAGAGGGACGTCACCGAGCTCAGGGACAAACTGGACACACTCACAGGTGGCCTCGACACCCAGAGGGATCCCACACTCAGCCCCTCAACAGAGACACTCACAGACAGCGACGCTAACGGGAACATCACACACACACACCCAATAGACACACACATAGACAGTGATGCTATGGGGATCAACACACACACACACCCAATAGACACACACACAGACAGCAATGCTAACGGGAACATCACACACACACACCCAATAGACACACACACAGACAGCGACGCTAACGGGAACATCACACTCACACACCCAATAGACACACACATAGACAGCGATGCTACGGGGATCGCCACAGAGCTGATGGGCACAGTGAAAAGTGATGGCACCAAGGAGGACGTCACAGTACTCAGTGACCATACGGACACGACCACAGTCACTGATGATGATGCTAAAGGGGACGTTACAGAGCTGAGTCCCAATATGGACACAGCAGCCACAGGTGGTGACAATATGGACACAGCAGTCACAGGTGGTGACATTCAGGGTGACAGACTGGACACAGCCACAGGTGTTGATAGTATGAAGGACAATATGGACACAGCCACAGGTGATGGCGTCACTAAAGGGATGGAGAACTGAGTAACAAAATGGTTCTCACCTCGCTTGAGGATGTTCTGATGTTCTGTGTTCTAGAATGAAGCCTGCTGTACTGTACAACATTGTTCACACGTTTCAGGATATTCCTCAGAGGCTGTTCATGTTGAAATATGTAATAATTACTGATGAACTGAACTGTCATTAAATGTGAATCTTTGGTAAGTCTTGGGTTGTTTTCTGTGTCTGAGATAAGGTTTTACAGAGAACATATCTGAATCATATTATATCTAATAATGTATCTGAATACAGCATATCTGTCTTGGGTTTTACAGAGAACATACAAGTAATTGAATAATTAGTATATAATACATCTATGTAAATATGCCTCTTGTGGTAGATTTTAGGTGATGCTCAAAGACAAAAAAAAAACATAATAAAATAGTAAATAAGCATATGCGTTGTGAGATTCTGAGGCTTGGAATGGCTCGAGGGAAAACACATCCATGGTCTCAGGCAGGCCCAAGGCTGATAGCTGGGAGAGGACAGCTACGCAGCAGTGGTCTTTCTGGGGCATTCCAGATTGCGAGCACATATCTAAGCGAAAGCCCTAAAACCTGTCTATTAAATAGGTCATGCCACACTATTTTTATAGATTTTAATGCAGTTTGTAACTAATGAGAATATTGTTTAGGCCTATCTTACTTTAGCTTATTTCTGTGTACATTGATTTTTCAATTATTTAATTTGTTTTGCTATACTTAATCTTAATTGCCCCACTTTGAAAACCACTGGCTTATAGAGTCTTACGGAGGTTTTCCATTAGGCTACCCATCCCAAAGGTTCTTCAATGAACTTTTCATTGTAAATCTTCTTTTTATGAAGATCTGTATATTCTGCATTCTTTGATATCCTACACCCACAGCAATTGCTTTTTGGGATGTGCTCACTGCTCACACACCTCACACTTTTTGGGCAGAGAGAATTGCCCATGATGGGTTCGATAGGCCGCCGGTTTGGGTTATTACCCAATTCCCCTATACCCAATCTCTCTCTCTCCCACCACTCACCTTTCCTAGAGTGAGAGCGACTGTTGAAGATAGGGTAGACTGAGTACAGTTGAGTACAGGGTACAGTTGAGACAAACCAAATATCTCTGGGTAACAACGTAACTCTGATCTAAATTTTGCTGTGGACATGCGCATCGATGTCCTCTTAGATCATGGGAAATTTGAAACCAGCACAGAACGCAGATCCAAAGATATTGGGAAAAAGCTGTTTTTGACAGGTCAGATTTACTTCACAAGGGTCCTTCGACAATGAATATCTAATGACCAGTAGTTATCCTCTTTATATAAGTTACATGATTGCAAGCCATGATATGTGCTCTAAAAGCAGACATATTTCCTGACATCATAACAGTTAAAACCATTTAAAAATCTTTATCAATGTGTGATCTGGCCAGAAGGGGACAGTTTAGACGCTAGCCTGCAATGCTAATTTCACTATGTAAAACCAATGTAAAGATGCTAACGGGTACAGTTGAGTACAGTATTTTGCTATCGGCCATGCTATTAGCTCCCATGGCTATTACATCCCATTGATTAGAATGGTGTCTCAACTGTACTCTGCTATGTTTCAACTGTACCCCACCGTTTTTCAGCTAGGGTACAGTTTGGACAAAAGTGCACATTTTTTGTTTGATTAATTACATAAACATTAAACATCCTAGAGATATAATTCCTTGATTATATATTTGCCCACATCCTGAAAATATTTACTGTCCAAAACAACTTTCTTTTTAGGACCTTTTAATAGTCTAATTTCTGCGTGGAAGGGGACAAAAATAAAAGTGTACCCAACTGTAGTCTACCTACATAGACAGGTCATCAGCTGGGAAAATTAGGCCTTTCGTCCTACCGCACTTTTCTCTGTGGATTACTGACCAGAAGCCCTATTGGAAGAAATTAAAACATGGGGCCACGTCAATTTTTGCTCAGAATTCAATATGGCCGCCATTTTCCAAAATGACTTATTTTCATGCATTATTACATTGTACTATAAGGTGATATTCATGAACAATTAACATCTTTCAGCACTATTCTGTCCTATTTCCCTACATACATGTTTACAAAGGTTGACTAAACTAAAACAAATGAAAATAAAGTTGGCCACCTTGCAATATCCAAAGGAAAGTGCTGAAAATAATGATTGAAATGCACATAGAGAGTCTATGGCTGGGCCTATTGTCCTGCCAGGGTTTTCGCAGTGGATTACAGACCAGAAGGCCTATTGAAAAAGATTCTCCAGCTGGTTGCCATCTCAAATGTGCTCCAAAATTCAAAATGTTCTCTGTTTTTCAGAATGGCAGACTTTCATACATTTTTCTCAATACTGTAAAGGGACTTACACACACGTCGCTGCTAGTTACTCACTCAGCGAATGAACTCAATAGAATGTCAATGTGTTCCAGCGAGACTAGCAGGCGAGTACTGTACAAGCGATGCGATGTGGGTGGATCCCGAGTTGGAAATATTTGTTCTTCGAGTGAGGCGAGTAACCAATTGGAAAGAAGAGTTTGGTACTTCTCGCCTGTCCATTGGCAATTAAAGCCACAGGAACTTTCAGCGAACGTTCCATGATAGAGTAGCGAGTAGGCGAGCAAGCGAGAAGCTAGTAAATAGCAGCGATGTGTGTGTACGGCCCTTAAGACCATAATTATCAATAAAGGCAACCTATTTTCAGTGAAATTCTGTCATATCTCCAATCTACAGACGTGAATACAAAGGTTGGCAACAGATTGATGTAAATATATATCTTGCCCCTTTGAAATATCCTAAGGATTGTTGTCAGAAAATGGTTGAATTACACATACATAGTTGACTGCTGAAAAAAAGGCTATTGACCTGCCAAACTTTTCACATTAGATTACTGACCAAAAGTTTTTCAGGCCTACATTTTTTTGCATAAAGCAAGGGTGAGTGTGCGTGTCCGCGCGTATCCCCCGCTCATCTTTCCCCTGCTCTACAGTGTCTTTCCCCCACACACTACTCTGCCTCGCCCACCCCCTCACTCATCTCCCCCCACACACTATTCTGCCCCCCAACCCCCTCACTCACCCCCCCATGCTACTCTGCCCCCCGACCCCTCACTCACCCCCCACTATTCTGCCCACCTGGCTCATTCCCCCCCCAACAAAATACTCGCCCACCCCCCATCCAATGTGAAAAGTCCCCTGACTCAACCCCCCCCCCCCACACACACACACACACACACTATTCTGCCCCCCTGAACCCCCCACACTATTCCCCCCCACCTCACTCAACCCCCACACACACTATTCTGCCCCCCACCCCCTAATTCAACCCCGACTCATTCCCCCCACCCCCCACTCTGCCCCACCAACCCCCGCTCACCCCCTCATTCATCCCCCCGCTCCTCCACATCATTCGGTCCCGCCTACTCCCCCCCAACACACACACACACCCGGTCTACTGTGTCTATGTCAGTGTAAGAAGCACACTGGCCACACACACTTGAGAAAAGCACACTCAGGCACACACACACACACACACACACACACACACACACACACACACACACGCACACATACACAAATGCGCGCACACGCACACGCACACACACACAGTTTGGCAGGACAATATGCCTTTTTTTCAGCAGTCCACTGTGTTTGTGAAATTCAATCATTTGACATCATTCCTTTGGATATTTCAAAGTGCCAAGATAAATAAATTCATGTATTTTTCTTGACAACCTTTATACTCACGTCTGTAAGGAGATAGGACAATTTAACTGAAAAATATGTCATCTTTATTGATAATTATATTGATAATTTATTGATGGCCTTACAGTATTGAGAAAAATGTGTGAAAGTCTGCCATTCTGAAAAACAGAAAACATTTTGAATTTTGGAGGACATAGATGGCCCCAAGTTATTTTTCAATAGGCCTTCTGGTCCGTAATCCACTGTGAAAACCTTGACAGGACAAAAGGCCCAGTTGTCCCGACCATAGACTCTCTATGTGCATTTCAATCATTATTTTCAGCATTTTCCTTTGGATATTGCAAGGTGGCCAACTTTATTTTCATTTGCTTTAGTTTTGGTCAACCTTTGTAAACATGTATGTAAGGAAATAGGACAGAATTGTGCTGAAAGATGTTAATCGTTCATGAATATCACCTTATAGTACAATGTAATAATGCATGAAAACAAGTCATTTTGGAAAATCGCGGCCATATTGAATTCTGAGCAAACATTGGCGTGGCCCCATGTTTTAATTTCTTCCAATAGGGCTTCTGGTCAGTAATCCACAGAGAAAAGTGCGGTAGGACGAAAGGCCTAATTTTCCCAGCTGATGACCTGTCTAACATAGGATGGCGTCGCCAGGCGACACTTACCATTTTCCCCTTTACTGTCAAATGAAGATATCCCCGTTTTCAACACCCCATTTTAACAGAACTCATTATTATGACAGGCTACGTAGGACCACACAGCACACACACACACACACACACACACACACACACACACACACACACACACACACACACACACACACACACACACACACACACACACACACACACACACACAGAGGGTCTTTCTCAAATGCAAGGCCAGTGTCCTTCCAAGTGTGTCAGCCTAATTAGTCAGGCCCAGTGATTGGATACCCTTTATTAGTCATACCCAGTGATTGGATATTCTGTAGAGTTCACCAAAAAGTATCCAATCACTGGGCGTGACTAATTAGGCTGATACACTTGGAAGGACACTGGCCTTGCATTTGAGAAAGACCCAATGTGTGGTGTTTATGAGAGCAGCGCATTTACGTATGTAGCCAGTCGAACTTTTATTCTGAAGCGTTTTTAAATACGTTTACTACCGGTATATTGTTTCCTCCGGTCTGAAAGTTTGCGATCGGCACGAGTCAGCACCAGGTTGTTCTAAACACCACAATATCACAGGTCTCGGCTGGCTGTATTCATCCACAGAGAGACACAAAAATACCTGTCAGGTAAAGCAACACATGCGGTATTGAAATTCTCTACGAAGACGAAATCGGGACTTCCCGATTAAACTGAAAAGTTTTGATCACTCGGCTCGCGTGCACCAACAACAACATTCTCCCCCACGTGTGCTGGTGATGCTGACTTCTTAACGAGCAGGATGGAAGTGGAGCTGGTGGGTCATAAGAAGAAGAAAAAGAACAAGAGACATCTCACAGCAGAATTGCCAGAAGCTACCGATTCACACCCCACACGTGATGTAGAAAGCGTTCACGAGAAGCAGAACAAGAAAAAGAAGAAAACCAAAGAAAGTGGGAGTGGCGATGGCAGGACAGCCGAGCTTCAGGCTGATGGGGCTGAGAGAATGATGAAGAAGAAAAGTAAACATAAAGGAGAGAAGGTGGACGTGAACTCCGCGATGCTGGAGGACAGTAGTCGTCAAGAGAGAGAGGAGACGAAAAAGAGGAAGAAAAGAAGAATCGAGGAGACTGAACATCTCGAGCGGGACAAGAAAAAGAAGAAAACGAAAGTTAGTGGTAGTGGCGATGGCAGCTCCTGGTTTCAGGCTGATGGGGCTGAAAGAAAGATGAAGGAGAAGAAAATGAAACACAAAGGAGAGAAGGTGGAGGAGGACTCATTGGTGATGGAAGAGGACAGCAGTTGTCAAGAGATGGAGGAGACGAAAAAGAGGAAGAAAAGAAGAATTGAGGATACGGAGCACCCAGTAGAAAGAGAAAAGGGTAAGATGCAGCTCTCATATTTTGCATCACAGTGAGCCCAAATGCTCTATTTGCCATGTGAAAATATTATTTTCACAGACACACACAGAGACGCACACCGCACCTTCTACCTGCACTAAACACACACACACACACACACACACACACACACACACACACACACACACACACACACACACACACACACACACACACACACAGAGCTGCTGGTGTACTTGACAGACCTATTTTTATTTATTTTTCTTCAAAATGCTACTATTAAGCTTACTATGTCAGAACGCTATAAAGGACTTTTAGGAAAAGCACAACAATGTATGACCAGTGCATGTAAAGAAATTGACAATAAAACCTACTTGACTTGACTTGTTATTGCAGAAAAAAAAAGAATTTTGAAGAAGTTGAGCCAAGCAAAACAATAATAGAGCAATGCAATATGAATTAACTTAATACACTTTAGCAGTAGCCTAGTTAAAATGTGGAGGGAAAATAATGCTGTTATGTTGGATGAAACATCATTAACTCGTTCGTCTTAATTTACCTGATTATCATAATTTGTGGTCATTAATGAATTTCGTGTTTTAAAACCTCTTAAAGCCTGATGGGAACTTGTCCCTTTCCTTTTGCTCAACTTCAAGTACATAGTCACCATTATGACAAAAATGGGTTTGGACAATCAAAAGGATTTTAATCCAGTAAGACACCACCCGTGTTATAAATAAGCTGTTACTAGAATGGCATTGACCAAGTGGCAATGTCTTCAATGGTCCTGTGCACTGTCATAGTGTGGTGTAGTACTGTGGTAGTAACGTTTTTTCAGAGACTATTAAGTCGTTCACTGGTGGAATGTAGCACAGGGGCTACTTAGCTAACTTGAATTAGATTATTAAGTCACCAATTCATGTGTCCAAATATCAGAGGCGTATAAAGTGAAAGTAGAAGTTATCAAGTAAAAGCCTGTTAGGTATTCAGTAGGTATTGTGGAATAACTCCTGTAATAACAACTATGTAATATCATGTAGGCTACTAGTGTTGTACTTGCATCACAAATGTTCTTCTTCACAAGTGTTATAAAATGGTTCCAACCCCATTTAGAATGTGTTGACATGATCACATATGTATTATCTCACTGTCCCCTCTCTCTCCCCTACAGGTGCAGAGGTGACTGTCACACCCCTGCAGACAAGCGGTGAAGCAGCAGCAGGTCAGAAACCTGCGAAGAGGAATTCTGAAAAGCCAAGGAAGAGAACAGAGACGTCACCTGCTACAGGCACACAGCCACACCCAGGCAAAGCACTAAAAGGAAAATTCTATGGGCTGAACAAGGAAGCCATCTTGCAGGAGATCAAGGAGTACATGCCTACCACGGTCACAGATTCAGAAAGTATATATCAGTTCAAAATGTATGATCTTCCTCGTTTCAGGGAATTTAAGAAGCAAGGTATCCCGATACGGACAAGGAAGTTTACTCAGGCTGAGATCAAGCGTCTCAAACAGAATGTGAGGGACTTCCTGGCTCTATCGGGTATAGAGAGTGAGACTAAGCTCTTCATGCCTCATCGCTTCCCAGACGAAAAGGACATTCGCAGGCGGAGGAGGAAGCTGGGATTCATCATGTGTTTGTGTGAAGGGATACCACGCCCCTCCCTCAGTATACGACATCGAGCTATGCATCTGTTCAACCGGGAGAATTTCTTGGGCAGGTTCACAGACAAGGAGAACCATGACTTACTAAACCTGTACAAACTGCATGGACGTAAATGGAGTCTCATCTCCGAAAAGATGGGCCGCAGTCCATCATCAGTGCATGGACGTTTTCAAGTGATGTGTGAGGCTCATGGGCCATGGACAGAGGAGGAGCTTAGGATCCTGCTGACAAGTGTTTGGCAGTATCTGCTGAAGCGGGCAACACCAGGTGAGGATGGCAGCATCGGCTCTGCGGTCGTCAAAAAAGTGGATTTGTACAAGCGACTTCCCTGGATGAATGTGAGCAAGCAGGTTCAGACTCGTAGTTGGTTCTACTGCAGGAGAAAATGGATGACCTATCTGACAGGTAAAATGAGAACCGGCAGCATCATCAAAGGCAGGAAGACACTTGAGAGTCAAATCCAGCTGATCAAAGCGATCAATGAAATGGTTGTGGAAGACGCAGCAGACATTGTGTGGGATGACCTCACTCATCTGTTTGGGAACGCACACCCGGCCTATTTACAGATGAGATTCCACCAACTGAAAGTAGCCCATGTACCAGGATGGAACACCATGGAGGACTTCTGTGATGTCATCGACCACCTGTACGAGAAGACGCTTCCTCAACTGGAGGAGGAGCTGAAGAACTGCAGAGAGGAGGAGGAGGAGCCAACTGAGGAGAGAGACTCCTATAGGCTGTCTGAGATCTTCCCTGACCTCTGATAGGCTGTCTGAGATCTTCCCTGACCTCTGATAGGCTGTCTGATGAGGAGGGGGAGGGGCCAACTAAGGAGTGAGACTCCTATAGGCTGTCTGAGATCTTCCCTGACAACTGACTCATTGAGTGCATGCACCAGTGTCACAGGCAGCATCCTGATGGACATTGACTTGCACAGACGTATGATTGTCCACAGAGTATTGTTTTCGCCAATGGGTATGTACCATTTTTTTATATATTGTCATCACTTAATATTGTTCTGTAATGTTCAAGAAGGAAAACTCATTAGGGGATCCTGGTTAACCTTAGTCTCAGTTGAAGACTAGGGCGCAAGGGAGGTCAAGGGTTTTGATGTGTCAAATCTCTATCATCAGTTCTCATACTGTATCTCTCCCATGGAGAAGCGGATTCAGTGGTGAGCGGGGCACTCTACTGAACTCTGGTGTCTTGTTCGGTAATGGCCCATGTCTAAATGGAACTAACTGCCCACAGGCTGGTAATGCTCCATGTCAAAATGGAACTAACTGCCCCCGTCATGTCAAAATGGAACTATCTCTGTGGCCATGTCCTCTGCCAGCCAAGTTGGACCACTTAATTTAATATCATATCCTGATAGACAGAGACCATAGCTGTATCTCTATCTCTATCTCTATCTCTATCTCAATCTCTCTCTCTCTCTCTCTCTCTCTCTCTCTCTCTCTCTCTCTCTCTCTCTCTCTCTCTCTCTCTCTCTCTCTCTCTCTCTGCATCTTTAGGCAAACAGTCAACAGAGTGACTCTAAGAACCCTACTGTGAAATGGAAGTAACTGTGTAACTGTCATATCTCCACCAGCCAAGTTATCTTATTTGTTCTCATATGCTGATGTACATTGAGTTGCACAGACTTCGATTGATCACATAAGGTTCCAGTTTCTATTTTATAAACCAAAGTGTAGTTTATACCACTGTTGAGGCTTAAAACACATTTTTTATTCTGAGTGTTGAAATAATTCTGTTTTTGATAATTAACCAGTTCTAAATATTTCTGTTGTTTCACCATGTTCTAAATGGAATATATGCAGTTGAAGGATTTTAAATGTGTGGACATTTGCTCTCCATCTGTTGTCTGTTTCCTTTTCTTCAAGAACTGCATCATTGAACAAGCAACAGTGTGCTTAAATACAGTTAAGTAAGCATTTATGGGGCACCTAAGTCACGCCCTCTACTTCCTGGTTCATGGGGCAGAGGGAGTCAAAAAATGATTACTGGGCTTGAAAATTTGTGATTTTTGGACTTGTGGTGCATAGGTGGAGGTCCACGGTTTGGATTGATGTAAAAAAATCACTCATTTTCTAGCCCAGTAATTATTTTTTGACTGCCTCTGCCCCATGAACCAGGAAGTAGAGGGCGTGACTTAGGTGCCCCATTGTCAGTGTCTTCATATATGCACAGGTCATACAAGGAAATTGAAATACTACCGGAAGTCATACTTTTGTCATTCTGAAATATCTGTCTGTAGAGGAGTAGTGGAAATGCACCCTTTACTATTTTTGGTCTGATAGTGTCTCTGAATTGTTTGGTTATTTTGCCAGTGAATTTCAAGTCTATTATCTCAGAATTCTACCAGTTCAGTCAATTTCAACATGCAGTTGTAATACTCACACTACCCTGGACTTGTCAGTACCTGAGGTTTTTTTTTTCTTCTTCTTCAGACTTTAACGAGATCTTGGTCATTGTAATGGGGGCAGTGCTTTGTTTACATTTAAAAAAAAAACATTTTTATTTATTCCCAAAAACATCCGAAAGGTTACACAACATCAGCAGTACTTGGGGAAAATATTTGGAGTAGATCTATGTTCATTTAAAAAAACAAATGTAAACAAACGCTGTCCCCATTAGAATAGGTCATATCTCGGAAAGGGCTTAGCCGAAAAATGTGGCATCACTGGGCGGTACTGACAAGTCAAGGGTAGCGTGAGCAAGACAACAGCAAATTGAAATTGACTGGACTGGTCCTTTAAGCACTATGTAAGCCAGTGGTTCCCATACATTGAGGAAACTATGGCGCACCGCCATAGTTTAAATTTGGCCTCCATAGTTTATTAAAATGTAAAACAAAACAACATTTTTTTTTTTTTTTTTTTTTACTTTTCAACTTTTTTTTTTTTTTTAAACGATTTCCGTTTTTTAAAAACGATTTGAAAAACGATTTCCTTCGCATGTTCCTCCTGGAGTAAATACATCCTATGGACAAAAAACCACGAGTGCATGAAAGACAGAGGGATATCAAGCCTATCAAGTTGTTGCAGTTACTGTAACTTTGGGTCTGGGAGCAATACAAAAAAACCTTCAGAGAAGGGACAGTTGGGATGAGTTTACTGACACTCATCGCCTTTTCATTGCATAGACCCCTGCATGAGGGACGAATGAAAAGTGTGTTGCAAACAGAAATGACTCACTGTACTGTATTTTTTGTATATATTACTGACAATGTACTACATGTCATGGGTAAAATCGTATGTAATTTCTCAAAATATAAATGGCTGAAATGTAGGCCTATAGTTTTTCCATGCGCCAATGTCATTCTTTACTCATTGTTTCGCCTTTTTGCATTTATGCCCCGTGAATTTCCCCCCCCCCCCCCCCAAAAAAAAAGAGGCTCGCATGAAATGCCCCCCCCCCCCCCCCAACAAAAAAACCCCCCGGCTGCCCCCATAGTTTCCAAAATTTCTGTGGGAAATACTAGGTAAGCACAGTGTTGGCATCTCAGTAAGGGGCCCTGGGGTCCGTTTCTCGATTCTTGTCGTTGCTAACCGTCTTAAGACCGTCTTACCATTCCCTTGGATTCAGTGGTGGGCGTCGCTGTCGAGAGAGAGTTGAGTCGCTCTTACGAAGGACGTTGCTGCCGCCGTTAGCAAAGACGCTTTCGAGATACGGACCCCTGCTCCATATCGGCGGTTTTCAACCTATGGGCCGGGGCCCACTGGTGGGCCCTGAAGGTATTCCAAGTGGGCCTTGAAATAATTTTCTACAAATTATAATCATATTTTGCTGTGTGTTGCTATTGATTTATTTGAGTTTTATTCTTTATTGGGTCAGAGGTGGGCCCCGAACATTTGTGACAATTTCGAGTGGGCCCCACGTTGGAAAAGGTTGGGAACCCCTGCTCCATATGATGCTGTGCTGTTTACACTTCAGGGGTGAATTTCTCGAAACCAAAGTTGCTTACTACATTAGCTACTTTGTTGCTTTCAATGCATTTTCCCATTGGCAACTACCGAAGTTGCTAACAGGCTAACAACTTCCCTTTTGAGAAACTCACCCCAGATGTGTTTGTTTGTTAGGGAGGGACTGATGCACGGACCACTCAGCAAATTCAAAACATTCAGCTCTTGGGGGAAAAAAAAACATTCATGGTGTGAGACAGAGTAGAATGATGTTACGGAGTCTTTGCTGTCCCCTCTCCGTATGACAACAAGTGGAGAGAATTCTAGTCTGTAGTTCTCTTCAGTTTGTATCAGTATCAGTGGAAAGAGTAGATCTCTTTAGGATTCTAGTCTATTGGGTCTGTATCAGTCTCATTGGAAAGAATAGATCTCTTCAGAATTCTAGTCTGTATTCAGTATGAGTGGATCACTGTTAAACATGAAGACCAAACACTAGAAATTGTAACATGACCCATTTGTTACTGGTGACATACAAGCCAAATGCAGTAGTGTAGTCTGACCACAAGATGGCAGTGCAAGTCCACAAAGTGCAGAGCCGTATGGCCAGAGAGACTATCAGCCAATTTTTTCAACATGCAGTTGTATGGCTTTGACAAAGTGTAAAATAAAATAAAAAATATACATACACACATTTTATTTTTTATTTTTCTGCGTAACGTTTCGTGCGAGCACCCGTCTGAAGAAGGGTGCTTACCCAAAACGTTACGCAAAGCAAAAAGTGTGAGCTAAGAAATCCTGGTTGAAGCGGACTTTATTTACTCATCATCCAGTAATGTTCATAGTCTGGTTCGCCATGCGTGAAAGTTTATTCTTTTGTGTAATGCTAATTGAGTTGTACCAGTAGGCAGGGGTGGAAGAAAGTAACTAATTACATTTACTCAAGTATTGTACTTGAGTAGCTTTTATGAGTACTTTGTACTTTTTAAGTAGTTTAAAAAAAACAATACTTGTACTTGGATCAATGTATTGGATGATGGCTGGTGCCAAGCAAGAGATAGAGGTTGGAGGATAGTATTCAAGAAAAATAAACATTAAATTCTCGCGAGGAAAGCTGATTGAAAGTAACTTTTACTTTTACTTTTACTCAAATTACATTTTAAATTAAGTACTTTTTACTTTTACTTGAGTAGATTTTTTAGATATCTAGGTAGAGATTTTTAGATATATATGTACTTTTTTTATTTAGGTACTTTTACTTTAACTTGAGTAGGATTTAGGCAAAGTAAAGATACTTTTACTGAGTACACATTTTCTGTAGGCATACTCTTTCCACCTCAGCCAGTAGGATATATTAAAGGTGAGGACTGATTCAATGGGGGGTCAGAATGTCCTCGCTGACTGAGTTTCCTGAGTAGGTGAAGGCGTTGCTGTGCTTTTTAAAAAATATCCATTCTACGTGCTGTGAGAAAGACATAGAGAGGTGTCCATTTCGGTGCCCATGTACCTTAAAACTTCCACTCGCTTCACTGTCTGCCCTTGGATATATAGGCTATACATTCTCCTTCTGCAGTTTATAGCTACACCATAACAGCATGGAGTAAGGTGCCTAACTGCGAAAACTAATAACATCATAACACATGCAGCCTAATTTGTGTTCTGGAGGTCTATTATATTGCCATTGCTTTCCAATAAGTGGAGGTCTATATGGATGCCTTTTACAGTAGTTTATCTGATGGGGTGGCTTTTTTCTGCTCGTTTTCTTTTTAACTTATCATCATCATCATCATCATCATCATCATCATCATCATCATCATCATTATTATTATTATTATTATTATTATTATTATTATTATTATTATTATTATTATTATTATTATTATTATTATTATTTGTTTTAGGAGTAGTAGTAACATATTTTACTTTGAGAGATTTATTTTGACATTGAAATCGACCAAGTTGTCTGCTTCCGGTGATTCGTCACTTCCTTTCGCTCAGAAAAACTCCAAACAGAAACGTGTAGTCGAAAAACCTCTACTTCTTCGTTGCTTGCTTTACAGAACGCGCATTTAAAAGCCCATCGTTGTCTTTTACAACCATATTTCTCCTAACGACAAAACCGTCGACTGCTTTGGATCACCCGAAAAAGTGCAGGTAGGCCCGTTAGTTCGTGCAATTCTATGTGTGGCCACCGCCGCTTTACTTTCTCTGTGTAGCCTACAGAAACATTGGAATGCCGTTCATCTTCTCTTCAACAAAGTATTACAGAAAGTGAGACGGTCAATTTGTTTGAAGGCAACGTGTCTACGAGGAGAGCACGCATGCCAGTGTAGACTAGTAGGAAAGTTAGAAGTTGCCTACACTGCCTGATCCAAAAAAAGACTCTAGGCCTACCACAGATTCTCTACTCTACTAAAAACATGGTAACACACTGTTGTTGAAACTCCTTTTTATCTTTGATTATGGCATGTTTTAGCTGTGTCTGCAATGTCAAGATATACATGTATGTCCATCCAGTGTTGGATTCAGTTTTCTATAAGTAGTGCAACAGTTAACTGTCAAAATAGCCCAGAATAGTTCACTTTGGTATGCAAGCATGGAAATTGGTACAGATGTTCATTAGAATGTACTCTATCAGCTCAAGGCGTTGGCCACGCAAAAATCCAAGATGGCCGCCATTTTTCAAGATGGCCACCTTCTCCACTTCTAAATAAGTCTAAGAATGCTTAAATTAGTGATGCAAACATGTCATTTGGCGATAATGTTCATTTGTATGTACTTTTTCAAAATATGGTGTTGGCCGAGCAAAATCCAAGATGGCCGCCATTTTTCAAGATGGCCACCTTCTCCACTTCTAAATAAGTCTAAGAATGCTTAAATTAGTGATGCAAACATGTCATTTGGCGATAATGTTGGAACTGTATTTTATTCTTTATGAGAGCAAACATGTTGCCTTGGCACAAATGTGCCCTTTCACATTCAAGAATTCCTGTTATAGGCTAAGCAAAAGATTACTGGACTGTGCGAGGACTTTATCTGTACCAGAACAATGGAATGCCCAAACACAACAGAGTTGCATCTCCACATGGCAGGCCAAGGACTGTGTGTTCGTTGCCTGATTATCATAGACTTGCAATCGAGATTCGATCTGCAGCGCCGCCGAAGGTGTTGCGTCACTAGGAGGGCGCAGCCTGGCTAGTGTGTTCGTGTGTTTGTGTGTGTGTGTGTGTGTGTGTGTGTGAATGAATTAATCTCTATCCGGGTACGCCCCCTTTTCCCCTTAGCGGATAGAGATAATTGTAATCAGGGACATTCCTACAATAAATATGGCTTGGAGATATTACAGCGGTTAGAACGAGTGGGGAAAAATGGTAGCTGACGGTTCTCCCCATCCGCTCTCCAAGCCGGCTTGAAACTTAATTAAGGATTCTCTGTGTCTTTCATTTCAGGTGTTTTATATTTACAAATGTTATGGGTTTGAACCTAACATTTGATAATGTTCATTTGTATGTACTTTTTCAAAATATGGTGTTGGCCACGCAAAATCCAAGATGGCCACCATTTTTCAAGATGGCAACTCTCGCCACTTGCAAATAAGTCGAAGAATAGTTAAATTAGTGATGCAATCATGTAATTTGGCAGAAATGTTTCTTTGTATGCACTTTTTTAAGAAATGGTGTTGGATACACAAAATTCAAGATGGCCGCCATTTTTCAAGATGGCCACCATCTCCAGATGCAAATAAGGCCAATCATTGTTAAATTAATGATGCAATCATGTAATTTGGCAGAAATGTTCATGTGTATGCACTTTTTTGAAATATGATCTTGGACATGCCAAAAATCCAAGATGGGAGCCATATTCCAAGCTGGCCACTCTCTCCACTTTTTAATAAGGCCAAGAAAACGGAGTTAGCTTTATGATGCATATATATAGAGAGAGCACTTTCTCTTGTAAACCGCAAACAATTGGTGACTTCTTGGCATTCTCCAGAGCTGGTCTGTAAATGTGAGGACGAGTATGTGCTCCACAAAGGCAAAGTGCAGAAGGCATTACTAGTGGAGTCTGTTCAGGGTTTTACCGTTACGGAAGTGACAAAATCACCAAACTTTGAATGGTGTTTCTTTAGGGTATATGCTGTAATTCTAGCCTAGGAGCCATAGGGAAAAAAACCTTTCTACCATGTCATATAAAATATGTCATGTTGTGTAATGCATTACATTGTTATTACATGAAATTATACTTAGCTGACAATGTTAATATAGTCCCAAACACAGCAGAGATGAAGCAAGGGCAGTTGTAGCCTGCTTGACAGATTGATGAAACTACAAAAACGTACATAGTGTGAAAGTATGGCTGAGTCTGTGCTTACATGCTTGACAGCAAATGTAACATTGTGAACGATTTGAGAAGATTCTTTGTTTGAATTAAAATGAGCATTTCCCACACTAAAACTATGGTGAGAATAGACTGCTGCTAATGCTCGCTCAGCAGCATCTGAATGGGGAAGTGTCAGTGCAAGATGATGTCCAAGGTAGCAGGTTCTCCATCCTCAAATGTCCTTAACCAATATTGTTTATTTGTATGAGAGAGGGTAAAGGACAGGACCTCTCCATATGTATGAAGAACCCATAAGATCACCTAATTATTTTCACAAGTAGCATTGTGCACATAGTGAGTGCACTTCAGTCATCTTTAGAATGGCATTACGGATTGCTCAATATACATGTAGGCCACATTATGTCCTCAGTTCAAATTAAATGGAAATGATTTCTAAGTAGGTGTTGAGTAAGTAGGCAGAGTTAAATTGTTTTTTTCAAGTCTTCACCTAGTACTTGTGTCACAAGTTGTATTACAGTTAGCTCAGTAATCATTGAGTACTTCAATTGCTACTTCAAAACTGACAGCTGATGGACAACATGTACCAGTCCATAGGTCTTTGCCACCCTTACCCATTGGAGAAATATCTATATAAAAGAACAGTTCTCATATGGTATATAGCCTATAAAAGTAAATCATTACTGGTACTCATTACTCATTTTCTTGATATGCAAGGCACACAAATAGTCTGGGAGGAAGGATAGTCTACCATAGATTTTGAGTGGTAATAGTAACACAACTCATTCCCACTACACCATTTTGCATCATATTGTACATGACCTCAGAATGCTCCACATCAGTTCTACTGTTGTACAGTACAGTACAGTACAGTACAGTGCAGTGCAGTGCAGTACACTACAGTAGCATACAGTACGGTGCAGTATAGTAAAGTACAGTACAGTAGAGTACAGTTCAGTATAGTACAATAGCATACAGTACGGTGCAGTACAGTACAGTAGCATACAGTACGGTACAGTAGAGTACAGTACAGTATGGTATATCACATTACATTACAGTAGCATACAGTACGGTGCAGTACAGTAAAGTACAGTACAGTACAGTAGAGTCGCATGCAGTACGGTGCAGTACAGTACAATAGCATACAGTACGGTGCAGTGCAGTGCAGTAGAGTAGAGTACAGTATGGTATATCACATTACAGTACAGTACGGTGCAATAGAGTACAGTACGGTATATCACATTACAGTAGAGTACAGTATAGAACAGTACAGTATACAGTACGTTGCAGTAGAGTACACTATGGTACATCACATTATAGTTAAGTACAGTAGAGTACAGTACAGTACAGTAGAGCAGAGTACACTACACCACAGTACAGTAGAGTACAGTATCTTGATGACTTTTAGGCTAATTTGACAGCTGTATCCCTCCAAAGCCAATGGGATTTCCACATGTTGTTGTTTAAAGTTTTTGAAAGACTTTTTGAGTGTGTGAGAGAGGGAAGCCAGGCTGACATGTTTTAAACAAAGGACCACACCCACAAATAATAAATAATGAGCAATCAATAAATCAAGTGGTTAGGTAGCCAACATATCATCTAGGTTTAAGGCCAAAGTAGAACAGAAAACAGACATGTTGCCATTTTGCTCTCTTAAAACATAAAGTATTTGTCAATATACTGTATGTATGGAGTATTGCATATTGATTATTCATAATTTCCTAAGCATAACGGCTAGGGATGCACGATGTCAAAAATTTCGGCCGATACCGATATCCGATTGTGATATTGCGGTTTTGGCCGATGACCGATATTAACCGATACCGATGTTTTTCTTTCTTTTTTAAAAAAAAAAAGAGATGACAATGATGCAAACAATCAGAATTTTTGAATGTCGTCTTATTTCCAAAAACACTTTTTAACTCCCTGTGATAATCAGATAAAAAAATAGAGACAAAATAGAAGACAAACAGTGAAAGTCATCGTCAAGTCCATTCTTTTAGAACCGTAACATATAAAAAAAAACATCGTCGTTAACATCGGCCCAGTTTTACCCATCAGACCGATGTCCGATGTGTTGAATATTGGCCGATATCGGCCGATACCGATACATCTGGCCGATACATCGTGCATCCCTAATAACGGCCCATCACTCCATAGTACATTTAGGACTTGAGATATACATATCTGAACACAAACCAGCACACATTTTATTTGTAATGGCCTTATAGAGGTAGATCATCCAAGCTGTCACTGACACTTGATATGTACATGTACTTGATTGATATGAAAATTGAATATTTCAGTTGGGCTCCTAGGCTTATATCATTGATCAAAGATCAAAGAGTGCTTTCTGGTGAACATTTGTGGAAAATTGCATGATTGCATCCCTAATTTAACTCTTCTTGGCTTTATTTACAAGTTGAGAGGTGGCCATCTTAAAAATGGCGGCCATCTTGGATTTTGAGTGGCCAATGCTCTTTTGTGAAAGAGTGCATTCTAATGAACATTTGTGTCTAATTGTATGATTGTATCATTAATTTAACTATCCTTGGCCTTATTTACAAGTGAAAAGGGTGGCCATCTTGAAAAATGGCGGCCATCTTGGATTTTGAGTGGCCAATGCTCTTTTGTGAAAGAGTGCATTCTAATGAGCATTTGTGCCTAATTGTATGATTGTATCCTTAATTTAACTATTCTTAGCCTTATTTACAAGTGAACAGGGTGGCCATCTTGAAAAATGGCGGCCATCTTGGATTTTGAGTGGCCAATGCTCTTTTGTGAAAGAGTGCATTCAAATGAACATTTGTGCCGAATTGTATGATTGTATCATTAATTTAACTATTCTTAGCCTTATTTACAAGTGAACAGGGTGGCCATCTTGAAAAATGGCCGCCATTTTGGATTTTTGCGTGGCCAACGCCCCTAGCTGAAAGAGTACATTCTAATGAACCTCTGTGCCAATTTCTATGCTTGCATACCAAAGTGAACTATTTTTGGTCTTATTTGCTCCGCTAAAGAGCTTGCATGTAGGCCTAGCCTACTGCTGGTAACGTGAATCTGACCGCTACACTCAGGCTATCCGAAGTTTCATTTTTCAAGTCGCAGCTATTCTGGACTTTACAGTGCCCATAGGCTTCAAGTCTTTCCCCCCAGCGCAACTAGGCTCGTGGAGAAAAGATTTGTACGCTTTTGCAGCTGAATATGTATTTCTGGAGATTCAAAATGGCGTACCATGGAGAAGATCACCCTTTTCATGTATGACAAGTGCAATTTTCCCAGTCACAATGAATACTTAGAATTTGATGGTAGTGGTACAGTAAGTATTCATGAAAAATGCAACATTAGTGAATGGGTATCATGAATTCTGGAAATAAACAACTAAGTTAAAAATCTTGCGCAGTGTACATTTTAAGCCATCAAATAATATCGATACTACTGTCCATACTGCTGATTTAAGCTTCTACACTCATCACTATGTGTTTAAAAAACAACATCTTGTGGATGTGTCACAGGTCGGGTTGCAATTAATGTAAAAAACACAAACTTTGCCAGCAGTAATTGTCATGACATTTCTGATCAATTTCAAGGTCTGTAGAACACTGCTAAGATGGCCTCTGCAGAAGTCAACTCTCCACCCCAGCTGACGAAGAGCGTTAATGAAGAGACTGAGCAGTTCCCCACTTCTCTGAGGAGCGTAAAAGAGGACAGCGAGGAGATCCTGCGTTCTCTCTACAGTCTGAGGAGCGTATCTGTAGTGCTGGTGGACTGCTGTAGACCACAAGGACGGCAGGAGAACAATGAAGAGAACCACAGAGATGCCGAGGCAACCAAGAGATCTGGTAAGACATCTCATGAACGACTTATAGTACTCTGTGGGAAAAAGTATTTACCAAAGGTTAGGGCTGCACAATTAATCGAAAAATAATCAAAATCGTGATAAAATAGTTAAATCGAACTCATGATTTTAATTGTGATTTAATCGTGGCAATAGTGACCTACTTTTGAGAGCGTCCTTGAAGCCAGAACATACAGACAGGCTGGTGTTTCTGGCCAGAAATCTGTCCACTTAAGTTTCATGCTATTACCTTAACATAATTATTACAATTCATTTTATTTTGCTCATCCCGTATGTAATTCATTCTTGGCTATATTTCATCTTGTTATAATTTTCAAAAAAATCTGCAAAAATCAATAATCGTGATTATGATTTTGACCAAAATAATCGTGATTATGATTTTTTTCCATTATCGTGCAGCCCTACTAAAAGTATTCGCTAACCTGCCTTGACTCGCGTATGAATTTAAGTGCCATGCCATCTCTAACCCGTTCAGTATGATGTCTATCCACCTCATAGAGGTAGAAAATAACACTAGAGGTGACACGACAATTTGCGACAGCACTGAGAAATGGCAGATGGAGCTTCCTCCCAACTTCCGTAGGTAGTGTAGGCACCTTCAGTCAATGCAAGTCAATGGAGAACACGCCCACCCCTGTCAAAAAATGGCCTAAAACTGTGAATATGAAGTTGAAATGTCAAGCTAAATATCTACTTAAATCATGAGTCGATAAAATACATTTAGAAATCGAATTATATATGTTATGAACATAGTTAGCAACACACCTCAACTATTGTCCTTGTATAGTGTGTTGATGGACATTTTCACATGATTAAGCCATTTTTGACAGAGGTGAACCTCCTTCTCCGTTAATTTCCATATCTCTGATCTACCTACAGATAATGGCCGCTACAGATTGCCGTACAAAGGGGGGCGGGGTCACCTCTAGTGTTATTTTCTGCCTCTATGGTCCACCTTTTACTGCTATTACAGCTTCAGCTCGCCTCTTATGGAAAGGCTGTCCACAAGGTTGAGGAGTGTGTGTATTGTGTTTCTGTCAACTCAGTCAAGCTCATCAGAGACTGTCATCCGTGTCTTTATGGACTTTGTTGTGTGTGCTGGGACATTTTTATACAATACAATACAATACATTGTTTCCCCCAGAAAATTGGTTAGTCAAGGTGGTGAGGCTTCGAGTCTGTCCCTGGGGCGGGGCGGGGGGGGGGGGGGGGGGGGGGGCACTCGCGATGTCACGCGGGGGGAGGTGTTGGCGGGGTTTGATGTCACGCACGGCACGAATACTGTTTCGGGGGTTTGGGGGGGGGGGGGGTTTGAATAATAACAAAGCTGTGTAGAACTGGAAAATATGTATTTATTGACCTGCCATATCAAAACTATTTACAGAAGCTGAAAAGAAAAATGTAACAAAAAGTGCAGTGCAGGTTGTTTACATTAACCCTGGTAAGTTGGAGAGCAAGGGGACCTACTAGTTGAGCGAAAAATGATCCCCCTGGAGTGGCATTTAAGGGAGATACAGGGTTTTATGTCTCTCATTGGAATGAATGGGATTTGGCCATTTTTTGGTCTTTTTGGGTCCAACCTTGGCTCCAACTTGGCTTCAACAATGAAATAGAATTTTGGCCTCCATTCTATTTACTCTCAATGTGTTGACGTCATAGTGCTGCCCCCTGGTGGTGATCTACCGCTGCTGGTGGACAACCTGGGCTTGGAGCCATTGAAACCCATTCAAAACTTCATTTTTTCGATCTGACACAGAATAATTTTAATTATACCTAAAGACACACCATTGGACTTGTTTAAAAGCTGAGAACCTCAGCTTTCCATAACTGAAAGCGGTATTTTCCTAGCATCTACCAATCCGAAGGTAGCCCACTTTAAGTGCGGAATTACTTTTCTAAAGATAGCGTTTTGTTTCCTTGGAAACGGACGCGGTTTATGTGTTACGCATACGCTATTTGACTCGGTTTTGCACTATTATGGATGAATTTCTAATCTTGACATGTTAATGGACAATCTATGCGAATTTCATAATGTGTTTTTATGTGATATGGGAGTAAATGTGTTTACATCCCGTCTGGGATTTGTTAAACTAGCTGGCCCGCTAGTTAGCTAGCAAGTGCTAGGTCTCTACACTACATCATGTCAAAAGTGGAAAGATTTGCCGACACTCAAGGCTGTGGATATAATGAACTGGTTCTGTGAATGTTCTCAGAATGTTTTGCTTTGACAAATTGCTGATATTATAGCATTACATCCAAATCCTGGTGTTTCTTTGTTTATGCTTGGGCCATTGAGACAGATCGATTCTAATTCCAGAGAGAGTTTATTTCTGCTATTACTTACTTGCTAGCTAACTAGCAAACTAGCTAACAAATCCCAGACGGGCGTACTGTTAACACATTTTACTCCCATGTTACATAAAAACGCATTTTGAAACTCGCACAGATTGTCCATTAGAATGTCAAGATTAGAAATTCATCCATAATAATGCAAACCCGAGTCAAATAGCGTATGCGTAACACATAAACAAACCGCGTCCGTTTCCAAGGAAACAAAACGCTATCTTTAGAAAAGTAATTCTGCACTTAAAGTAGGCTACCTTCGGATTGGTAGATGCTAGGAAAATACCGTTTTCAGGTATGGAAAGCTGAGGTTCTCAGCTTTTAAACAAGACACATGGTGTGTCTTAAGGTCTAATTAAAAATATTCTGTCGAACATCGAACAAATGTACTTTTGAATGGGTTTCAATGGCTCCAAGCCAGGGTTGTCCACCATTTCAAATTCGCGCGCTCCAGTGAAGGGGCATTCACTGCAACCTGCTGCAACCCAATTAAAATTGTTTCAAAATATGGCCTCGAGGATGGACACACATGGCGTAGTAATAAATCCGACCACTAGGTGTCACAATTTAGTCCAACCGATGTTGTCCTAGTGCCTGCGCTTGAACATGCATTACAACTTTTTTTTTTACAAGTTTTTTTTTTTTTTTTTTGCCCTCGGACGCAATTTTTTTTTTTTTTTTTTTTTTTTTTTTAAGGAACGTAGCCAAGGCGGGGGTGGGGTTTAGTCAAGGCGGCCGCCTTGATAAGAAAGCGCTGGGGGAAAGCCTGCAATAGAGTAATTTCACGTGAAATCAGACACTTTGGGACCCGACTGACACGGATTTTAATACAACTGTACCTTTTCAATGGCAAGGTAGAACCCCAGACCTGAATTTGCAAGAATCTGGCACTAATATTAAAGGTACACTGTGTGAGATTTTTAGTTGTTTATTTCCAGAATTCATGCTGCCCATTCACTAATGTTACCTTGTTCATGAATAATTACCACCACCATCAAATTGTAAGTATTCATTATGACTGGAAAAATTGCACTTTTCATACATGAAAAGGGGGATCTTCTCCATGGTCCGCCATTTTGAATTTCCAAAAATAGCCATTTTATGCTGGAAAATGGACTCTACTTGGACCATTGAAAATGTTTGTTTATTACTTAGTAAACTTTCATGTAAAGATCAAATTTGGCAATAGGCAGCCCAGTTTCAATGAGCGGCATAGTTGCAGCACCTTTTTTGACCATTTCCTGCACAGTGTCCCTTTAAAGGAACAGTCCACCCTTTTTTGATTTTCACATATTTGCAGTATTTCCCAGCATTATTCATGAATGTGCATATAATTTTCGTCTGTGTTTCCATTGCCTAGTTTAACAGTACAGCCATGCTATTGCATAGCAATGCAAGTCTATGGGGGCAAAAAAACATCATCAAATGTACTTATAAAGTACTTTAAAATTAAGGTAAAATTTACCAGAGCGCAAAACAGCTATTTAATGTCCTGTGATCATTTGTGGCTTGATGCTAATGCCTCCATTCAATTCCAGTGATGATGCTAAGCTATGCTAATAATTCTGATCCAATACATCTAAGTACTGAAAACCCTTAAGTAGGCCTACTGAAGAAAATTATATGCACATTAATGAATAATGCTTGGAAATACTGCAAATATGTGAAAATAAAAAAATGGTGGACTGTTCCTTTAAAGGGGTAAGTTATGCCACTATTTTGGGGCCTAGTACAGTTAAAATCGTTGGCTGGGGTTTATAAAGGTGGTAAAGTGTCTTATTTTTCATGTTAAGCGTTGTCTTAGTTAAGTTAAAAGAGGGAGTATGTCGCTAAGCTAGTGAAAGTCAATGGATCCGTGTAGCATGTACACATACCCATTTCACCTGGGTCTCTTGTCAGTTGAATTGTCGATTAATTGCGATTAATGTTTTTTAATCGATTAACACATTGATCGATTAAAGTTGATTAATCGATTAATCATTTGCATCCCTATTGGGGACAACGACGGGTTGAGAGCGCAAGCAATATTGCGTGCTGTTTATGACAAGTTCATTTACATAGGCTATTCACAAATATTTTCAGCTTTGCTCAGTTTCATATTAGGCCTACTGGCGTTTTGTAAATTTAAGTAGGCCTATTTAAAATGAGCTAATATTATTTACTGACTGATTGCAGTCATTTTTGTCTGACCACATTTTATTTTGCCGGTCATTCATGCATGCAAACGGCCAATGTCCGGCCACAGCCGGCTAACGTGAACCCTGCATGGAGCATCATCTGAATATGAATTATGAGATATTAGAAGTGTAGTTTTTTGAGTGCCGTGAACTTGAAAACGCGCCTTTTCAGAATGTATGGCACAGTGCCAAAGACTTGATATCAAGTCCATTACGTTTTTTTATGGAGGATGGGGCCTAACACGTTGATCTGGTATGTTTGTTGTTCACACGGTCAAAGAACTCGATTTTTTATGGCTTTTGAAAAAACACTCAAATGTTGAAATAAAGTTGAAAAGTTAAAGTTAAGTTAAAGAATTAGCACCCAGCACAACTGACTTCAGACCTGTTGCTCCCGGACACTGCTGATGTTGTTGCTAGTGCTTTGCTGATTTTAGCGACTTCACAATGTTCCTGATATAGTGGGCTCCAACCCAGCACTAGGGAGGTGTTCCTAATAAAGTGGGCTCCAACCCAGCACTAGAGAGGTGTTCCTAATAAAGTGGGCTCCAACCCAGCACTAGGGAGGTGTTCCTAATAAAGTGGGCTCCAACCCAGCACTAGAGAGGTGTTCCTAATAAAGTGGGCTCCAACCCAGCACTAGAGAGGTGTTCCTAATAAAGTGGGCCCCAACCCAGCACTAGAGAGGTGTTCCTAATAAAGTGGGCCCCAACCCAGCACTAGAGAGGTGTTCCTAATAAAGTGGCCTGTGAGTGTATATCTCCCACCCCTAATGCCACTTCAGTTCCTGTGCGAGTCAAAGCAGGTTAGCGAATACTTTTGGTGATATAGTGCAGGTGGCTAATGGCTCATTTTAAAAGGTAAGTATTAAGCTTATAGGGTTACTAGACTTTTTGTTGTTGGATCACCTCTACATTTATTCATGAATAGGTAAAAACTTCCAAAACGGCAAACCTGCATAAAATCCTGATCCGCCTACTTTTGACCAAAAATTACATATTAATGATATGTGCGTGTGTGCGCGTGTGTGCGCGTGTGTGCACGTGCGCGTGTGTGTGTGTTCTGTTGTTAATATAGTTTGCTCCGTTCTATTCTTCACAGGGCATCAGCTTCACTGCAGTTCCAGCGGAGCAGAGTTTAGTGGAAAAACACATTCTGCTGCCCTCACCACAGAGAGGCGTTACCCTTGCAGTCAGTGTGAGAAGAGCTTCAAGACTAAAAGAGAAGTCCAAATCCACCAACGTGTTCACACAGGAGAGAAGCAATTTTCATGCACGGACTGCGGAAAGAGTTTTTCATGCTTTTCTAACCTCCTCAGTCATCGCCACGTTCACACTGAAGAGAGGCCGTACGCTTGCAGTCAGTGTGACAAGAGCTTTAAGACAAAACAAAACTTCCAAGTCCACCAGCGTGTTCACACAGGGGAGAAACCTTTTTCATGCTCTGACTGTGGAAAGAGCTTCTCACGGGCTGATCACCTCCATTCACATCACCGTATTCACACTGGAGAGAGGCCGTACGCTTGCAGCCAGTGTGACAAGAGCTTTAAGAGAAAAGATGAGCTCCTAAACCACCAACGTGTTCACACAGGGGAGAAACCATTTTTATGCACCCACTGTGGAAAGAGATTCACACAGTCTTCTAACCTCCATATACATCTTCGCTGTCACACTGGAGAGAAACCATATTCATGCACGGACTGCGGAAAGAGTTTCTCGGATTCTGGTAGCCTGCACAAACATCGTCGCATTCACACTGGAGAGAGGCCGTACCCTTGCAGTCAGTGTGACAAGAGCTTTAATCTAGTCTCAAACCTCAACAAACACCAGCTTGTTCACACAGGGGAGAAACCATTTTCATGCTCTGACTGTGGAAAGAGCTTCTCACGGTCTTCTCACCTCGACTCACATCGCCGCGTTCACACTGGAGAGAGGCCGTACGCTTGCAGTCAGTGTGACAAGAGCTTTAAGACAAAAGATGAGCTCAAAAGGCACCAGCGTGTTCACACAAGGGAGAAACCATTTTCATGCACTGACTGTGGAAAGGGTTTCCCAACATCGTCTGCCCTCCATGTGCATCGACGTTGTCACACTGGAGAGAAACCATTTTCATGCACGGACTGCGGAAAGAGTTTCTCAACCTCTTCTAACCTCCACAAACATCGCCTTATTCACACTGAAGAGAAGCCGTACGCTTGCAGTCAGTGTGACAAGAGCTTTAAGACAAAAGCAGAGCTCCAACGCCATCAGCCCATTCACACAGGGGAGAAACCATTTTCATGCACAGACTGTGGAAAGAGCTTCTCACAGTTTGCTCACCTCCACTCACATCGCCGCGTTCACACTGGAGAGAGACCGCACGCTTGCAGACAGTGTGACAAGAGCTTTAAGACAAACGCAGAGCTCCAACGCCATCAGCCCATTCACACAGGGGAGAAACCATTTTCATGCACAGACTGTGGAAAGAGTTTCGCACATTCTTCTGCCCTCCACATGCATCGTCGCATTCACACTGGAGAGAGGCCGCATCCTTGCAGTCAGTGTGACTACAGCTTTACCTCAAAAAGAGATCTTCAAAGGCACCAGGTTGTTCACACGGGGGAGAAACCATTTTCATGCATCGACTGTGGAAAGAGTTTTTCATATCCCAACGGCCTCCGCGCACATCGTCGCATTCACACTGGAGAGAAGCCGTACGCTTGCAGTCATTGTGACCAGAGCTTTAAGAGAAAAGACAGGCTCCAAATCCACCAGCGTGTTCATACAGGGGAGAAGCCATTTACATGCACCGACTGTGGAAAGAAATTCTCACAGCTTGCTAACCTCTACACACATCGTCGCATTCATACTGGAGAGAGGCCGTACCCTTGCAGTCAGTGTGACAAGAGCTTTAAATTAAATACACATCTCCAAAGTCACCTGCGTGTTCACACAGGGGAGAAACCATTTTAATGCACCGACTGTGGAAAGAATTTCTCACATTCTTCTCACCTCCGCACACATCGCCTCATTCACACTGAAGAGAAGCCGTTCGCTTGCAACCAATGTGACAAGAGCTTTAAGACTAATGCAGAACTCCAAATCCACCAACTTGTTCACACGGGAGAGATGCCATTTTCGTGCACCGACTGTGGAAAGAAATTCTCACATTCTTCTAACCTTAAGAAACACCTGTCATTAGGGATGCAAATTATCGATTAATTCATTAATCATTAGTTGATAGTGTTATCGATCGACTTTCGATTAATTGATAAGCGGCGTTTTTTCCCCTGAATTTCATAGAGCCTTTTAAAATATCAGCTAAATAGTTAAAACACTGAGTTCAAAAAGTGTATATATTGTTATATTAAATTATATTATGAGAATTATATTATGATCATTAATCCCATATTGTATTTTATTGTATGATATTATATTATTGTAATATAATTATAATTATGCATTAGGAAAAGAAAGCTGTTTTCTATGGCATCTCCAAACCACCTTTGGGGAGGCATTGCTTTCACCCAGGAGTGAACTAGTAGCCCCACGCCCCCCTCTGTCGCCTTGCCTATATGACAGACAACGTTGAGTGAAACGTGATCAGACTCAGGACTTGTCTGCATATGTGTCAGCCAACCACAAGCATTTTAATTTAATACGCTTCAAAATAAAGAAATGCCATATGTTGGGTAGTGTGTTGTTGTCCATAATGGATAGTAATGTCAACAAAGTTCGTTTCTGAACACTTTTTTTTTTTATTTCCTGTGTCTGTAAGGAGAGCTAATAAGATAACAGGCTCCATTGAGAATGAATGGAGCTATGACAACAACACTTACAGCTAACATGGATTCACCTGAAATTGAACAGATGGTGCTCCTCTTCATGCATGGTCATATATATTCATGCCCAGTTCAGCTAATACTAGTCTTGATATCTGACAGGGTGTAGTGATTAAAATTACAGCTCACAATTTGAAATGACTACGTTTGTGATTTCGCTAGTTAGCACGCTAAGCTAACCTAGCAAGCTTAACCCTACAGTAAAATGCTGCTTGCAGTGACATGTGCCTGTCTTGAAAGATCGTTTTTCTCATAATTCAAGCAGTAACAACTTACACCATTGGACTTGGCATAATCACAGATTCAAGTACACATCTCCAAAAGACCCACAAGAACTCTAGAAGTTGCAATAACGATTTAATACATAAAATCTGCGCACCATGGATTTGAGTAGGACTAGAACGAGAACCACTCAACAGTCTCTAGCGCCCTCTAGCGGTTAATCGCGATTAATACATTTTAATCGAGCAACCTCTTGCTCGACAACTAATCTAAAGTCGATTAATCATTTGCATCCCTACTTGTCATCACACTTGAGAGAAGCCTTAAGCTCTCAGCCAGTGTAACGAGTTTCTCACAGTCCTCTAACCTTAAAGCTACAGTGGCGGTCATATGTTTACATACCCTAACAGAATATACACTTTGCTACCGATTTCCAATAGGATGTGACTGATTACACAAAACATTTTTGTTTTCAATCCGAGGACAATGCTCCAGCCACTCAGCTTGCCAATCAAGCTGTGGATGGAAGACCACCATATCAATACCCTGACATGGTCAGCCCAAACTCCAGGCCCGAACCCCCTTGAAAACTTCTGGAATGTGGTCAAGAGGAAGCTGGATGGTCACAAGCCATCAACCCAAGCTCAGTAACTTGAATTCTTGCACCAGTCCTGGAATAAAGTCTAAATAGATTAAAGTACCAAAACGCATGATAGCTGTGACTACAAATCGGGCTTATTCCACCAAATATTGCCTTCTGAATTCTTCCTAAGTTAATACAGAACGATTATGTTGTTTTAAAGTTAATATCATCTTCTTTTCTTTGCCATTTTTGAGATTTGGAAACATTGCATCTTGTGTTTTACTTTGACCATTTTGAGATTTTCTGCAAATAACTGATCCAAATGACAATATTTTCTTTCGAAATTCAGAGGAAATGTTGTCGGTAGTTTATAGAATGAAATAGCAATGTTTGTTTTACTCAAACACATATCTATCCAAAGTAATATCAGAAAAACTGAACATTTCGAAGTGGTCTCTCAATGCTTGCCGCAGCTGTATATAAAAATACTGCAATTGGAAAGACAAGTTTGAAAGTGCTTATGTCCAGCATTAGCCATAATGTTGTCATCAATCTGTGGAACTTATGGACTTATGGAAAATGTGATTCTTGAGCTTTATAAGTAAGATTTTATGATTCACTGTGATACAGACTGACACTTTTTTCATTATAAATCTCAGTATAGATCCATAGTAGAGCATATACACAGGAACCTATAAGGGGAGGAGACAGACTGAATGATTACTGCAAAGAGAGACTTTTTGGATTCACAGCATGGATGCCATGACCTACCCAGGTTTAAATGATGAAATTGACTTCAGGTCTTTGCTATGATGCGTATGATGTTAAGAGTATGATAGTTTGAATATGACCCAGTGTCAGATGCCTAGCCTCCATTATGTTGTCTATTATGTTGTCTTTTTCTACCATTCTATTTCCTACTATTCAGCTTTTTGCTATTCAGCATTTTTATATTCAGCATTTTCTTACCACTCTTTCAATGCCCCATACATCAATTCTTTGTGATTATTGTAACATAAACGTGTTTATACCTGACCTATGTGACCTCTGAAGGTTTACTGTGTTACCCAGGTACCTGAGTTTCTAACCACGCCCTGATGAAGGCCAGACGGCTGAAACCGGTCAGCGTTTTTAACATGTTAACCCTGATGTGAAATAAAGGGTTTTTAATACTTCAACTACCTTGACTCAAAGGAGAGTGCTTTGGATACAGTTCAACAAAACAATAATAATAATTTTGTATTTGTATAGCACTTTATCATACAAGGCATGATTGGCATTCATCAATCTGACGTGAATTGCAGGTTTAGCCCCCATGGCATGCTTGTGAGGCAGTTCACTCGCTGCTCCAAGTAGGAAGCAGCGTTTTTTATGTCTTGGGAAATCACGTTAAGGCGGATTCATACTTGGCGTAACTGGCGCTAACCTCCTTCATACCTCAATCGCGACGATGGCGTGCGCTCAAAATGACGTCACACGCCACTCCGCAAGCTGGCGCGGCGCGAGGTCTTGCACCCCACATTTTTTTGTAACTTGGCATGCGCCACCAGCGACCATGCAGGTAGGCAGACAAAGCGGGAGTTGCGAAGAGAGGCTACCGCTACTGTAAGCTACTACAGAATGGATCCTGGATCATTTTGAAGATAATAAAATGTCCTAGAGAGTTATTTTATCTTCTCCCTTAAATGTTGTTCAGTGAAACAATTGTTTACTTTGTTCAGAAGCACGTTGTGTTTGGCGATCTATTTATAAATTCTGCAGCCAGAACAATCTCACATGGTGTTGGAATGATCTGGCAATGTAGGCTACAACAAAAATCCATGTTTCATTGTGGTAAGTCATATGTCAGACGTTCAGTAGCCCTACAGCAGCCGTGTTTGGCTTTCTATTTTAGATCGCTACAACCGCTGCATCTGATTCTGCCGGCGATTTCTGCAGTTTCTCTCATGAACAGCAGAGGGCACACTTCTGAAAATGCAAGCAAAAGCCTGTAAATGGCGCTTTTGACTATGAATGGTCTGCCACATTTTAATGGTTCTCGCGCCAAAGTGCGCACGTTAAGTATGCAGAGCCCTTTAGGAAAAAACGGTCCAACTTGTTTGCCAAGCATTCAACTCCACCTTTATTAGACTAAGCAGATCTCGTGTTGATCAAGCATTTTTATGCTTGGTTGCGTCCGTGCCTAATACGTGTCCTGCAACTGAGGGACGAGTCTGAACCCGGCTTTAAACATGCGTCATTCAGTGAATACTTTTCACAAGGTAAAAGCTTTCCTCTGCATTCATCAGAAATAAGTTGTATAACAAAAATAACATATAGACAATCTAAAAGCATTTTGTGAAATCATTCTGTGGTCATTTTGGAGGTGGGCACGGCAAAAAAGCACACTAAATTCAATGCCGTCTGGTGTAGGTTTACTTACTTAATTCATTTCTAAGCCGGAGGCTTTTTCTAAGATCATAACAGCATGCACAGCGGGATTCAGTCATGGCACAAGCCAGGCAGAGGTTTACTGTATATTGATATTGCTTTAAAATGTAAATGATCCTGCACCCTTTGTAGCGACTTACAACTATTCTTTTTCAGGGTATTGGTTACAGTACAGGTGTGACGGAGGTAATCTTGCACCTGTTCACCCCCCTCGGGGATCGAACGTGCGACCTCGTCAACTACAACGGTTCGGCAATGGGAGACACAGTACGATACCGCTGGGCCAAGAGACTAGTCTCTCGGCCCAACGGCACGAGACTGTATGAGGCTATCGGAGGGAGGTTTTTACCAACGTTCCACGCCAACTCTGTGCTAGTTAGCCTCCGTTACACTCTCCCCCTTAAACCTCACTCCCATCCCGGGTCAGCGGCACCACTGTGACGGAGGTCATCTTGCACCTGTTCACCCCCCTCGGGGATCGAACGTGCGACCTCATCAACTACAACGGTTCGGCAATGGGAGACACAGTACGATACCGCTGGGCCAAGAGACTAGTCTCTCGGCCCAACGGCACGAGACTGTATGAGGCTATCGGAGGGAGGTTTTACCAACGTTCCACGCCAACTCTATGCTAGTTAGCCTCCGTTACACAGGCCCTGGAGCAATGTGGGGTTAGGTGCCTTGCTCAAGGGCACTTCAGCCATGGATGCAGATGTAGTGAGGATTAGAACCGGCAACCTTGAAAGGCCAATTCTCTAACCACTAGGCCTCGGCTGCCCCTGGTTATAGCTGCATCATACCAGCATGGTAGCCTGGGAACTCCCATACTGCCTTTAGTTCTACACAATCGTGTCGATCTGAAAGACAGTCTGGCGGTGACTGGTAAATTTGTCAACCCACACTCAACCAGTTTGAAATTTAAAGGTACACTGTGTGCGATTTTAGTGGTTTATTTCCAGAATCCATGCTACTCATTCACTATTGTTACCTTTTTCATGAATATATACCACCACCATCAACAACACTCAACCAGTCACTTTGACGTAGGGGTGGGTATTGGCAAAGGGTTCACGATTCGATGCGCATCACGATACACATGCCACGATGCGATTCTATCACGATGCATTGCGATTCATGTACTACTGTGATGCATTGCGATATTTACTTCAGTAAATGTGTAAAATACATCTTATTTGTCAGTTGCTGTGTAGCTTTCTTAAGTCAGTTCATTCTATTTAAGCATTCTATCATCTGGGAGAGAGCTTACATCACAACAGAAATATTACCTATTCTCTACTGAACAAAATAACCTGTGGCAAATCAAATTTTATTGTTATCAAATAATCAATTGTCATGAATCCATGCAGTATATTG
Source organism: Engraulis encrasicolus (assembly GCF_034702125.1). Lineage (NCBI taxonomy): Eukaryota > Metazoa > Chordata > Actinopteri > Clupeiformes > Engraulidae > Engraulis > Engraulis encrasicolus. The sequence goes on along the minus strand of NC_085871.1, from coordinate 50,342,378 downwards.
AGAAAATAAGTATCACGATACCTTGTCATGAATCGATGCATTGTATCGTGAGAGTAAGTATCGCGATGCATCGATATGACGATTATTTTGCACACCCCTACTTTGACGGGAGAAAACTTTCACCCCAACTAGAGCTCTAAATAGTAGCCTGAATGTCCAGGCGATGTTTTGTCCGATGGCCTTTGCCATTATCCACCCTAAAATGTATTAGAATGCAAGAAATTGCATCTAAAAATACAAAATTGGCCCCCAGACCCCTAACCACAGAAGAAGTCCTCCTTTCTGGTTGTAAGGGCATGGTCAACCAAACACTAATAAATAAAAAAATAAATATAATTATAATAATAATGTCAACAAGGTTATCTTCCACACACTGAGCTCATCCGTCTTGTTGGTGCGTCTCTGAAGTAATCTAGCAGTTAGGAAATGGATCGCACTCAGTTTTTTCAGAGACACTGAAGAAGGCTCTGTGCAGCCGAAACGTCTGTCATACTAGCCCCAATGTTTAAATATAATGAAAAGAACAAGATGGAAGGAAAAACTGAGTGTGATCCATCCATAATAATGTTAACAACAATGATGATAATAGAAATAATAATAAATGTAATAATAGTAATAATAATAATAATTATTATTATTAGGCTATTGTCTATTATTGGCTAGTTGACTCGTAAAAAAAGATGGCGAGTGACTGGTAGGTTATTAAAATCTGCCAGCCACAGTGACTGGTGGGGAAAAAACTTCCAAAAAAGTTCCACCCCTGGCATGGAGTAAGGTGCCCAAGTTTTTTAAACCTATTATCATTAGTAGGAGGAGTAGTAGTAGTAGTAGCCTAGGCCTATATCAGAGATTTTTTCTAAAGGAGCAACAGTATCTCTATGGTAGCCTAGCAGTAGGCCTATTAGTAGCATGTTTTACCACAGATTCTGTAAGAGACAAATTCTATACGGGCTGTGGTTTTACTTTGAAGTAGAGATTTATTTTGACATTGAAGTTGGTCAACATCTGGCCATTCGTCACTTCCTCTCGTTCAAGGAAATCTCAAAACAAACACCGCACAGCCCCGACAAGTGTAGCCAGAAAGTATCTACTTTTTATTGTTTGCATTCCAGAAAGTGCATTCAAAGGCCTATCGTTTTGTTTTACAGCCATATTTCTCCTGACGACAAAACCCCCCCGACTGCATTGGATGACCCGAAATAGTGCAGGTAGTAGGTCCGTTCCGTTTAGTTAGTTCATTCGAAGTTTGTTCTCTGGTGTGTGTTGTTGCAGCAACCCCTTTATCTTTGGTTAGAGGCGTATGGCATGATTTAGCTGTGTCTGCAATGTCACAAGAAGATCTATGGCCATCCACTGTTGAATTTAATTATCGACAAGAGCTTGTAACAGTGGTGTAGTCTACGTAGTACGCAGTAAGCTTATACCCACTTAAGAATTTCAGGGATTTCAGTATACCCACTTAAAATTGATTGACCCATTATTTAGAATAGCACGAATAGTATACCCACTTCAAAAAAAATGCTCAAATATACAGTATACCCACCCCAAAAATGTAGACTACATCACTGGCTTGTAAGTTACTGGTGCTGGTAGCGTGAATCTGGCCCACTACATTCCCCAGAAGGCGACGGGCTTTCTGAAGTTGCTGCTATTATAGAGTTACGGTGCCCATGGTTCTTCAATTATTTTCTGAGAGCAGCAGGCTCGACTAGTCTTTCTTTTCGTGGAGCACAGAGTTGTGTGCTTGTGCTGCCTGGCGGCAATGCAGACATTATTTCTCTACATCCCAAATAAACATATGGAAGAGCTCTATAAGAATCTGCTATTTTCTGTGCTGTCAGGAAGTATGTTAAATAAACGTAATTCACTTACAATGGGATTTCTCACAGGCACAGTGTGGCACGTCTCCAATCTCGTATGTTGACTGCCATCACCTTTTCATGTTTACAAGGTGCACAGTGAAATGCACAGAAGTAGGCCTATGTATTGAACATGAATTGGGTTTTATTTCTGGTGAGTTAGAATTAAACTGGTGAGTTAACACCAAAATGTGTAGCATGGAAATCTACGGTTATATTGAAGAGTGAAGTGTTGGACACCAGGTCAACAAACAAGAACGGCTGACAGCAAAGCATCAAGGATATCTGTGCTACCATAACTCCCATACAGTTTCTGCCATTGACCTCAATGTAAAACGCATCATGGCATTGATTATGACAGAGAGAGAGAGAGAGAGAGTCTTAACCAAGTAAGCTTATTGAACATTGCATGTTATGTAGAAAGTACCAAATTTCAACTGATTTGATGTGAACCGAATTTTGATGAAGAAAATTGTGATTTTAAAACAATATTCTAATGATGCGAATTCCCCAATTCATGGGGGTTTTTTTAGCTGGAAGGCCAAAATATGTAAAAAGAAAAAAATGAATGATTGGAATACTTTAGCAACTGGGCCATGAATCTACAATCCATGACAGCTTAACATTATTGATGGAATTATGGAAATAAATAAACTTTTTCATGCTATTCTAATGAAGTGGCCTGGAGCTGTAGATACTACTGTGTTGATATGTGAAGTTCTACATGTTACCACAAGATGGCAGTATGACCCCTGTCCCCTGGCTATATAAACAGAGTGTATTGCAGTAAATCTGGGGCAGGGATGGGCAACTGGAGGCCCGGGGGCCACATGCGGCCCGGCTCCTCACTCAGAAGAAACATAATTATAATTAAAGAAGTAAATAAAAAATTACCAGATTTTTCTAAACACTACTGAATTAATCTGTTGTGATTATACTGTTGGCAGATAGAAAACACTCCCATTCCTTCCAAATCAAACCAAAATATTGGCGGTCATTGAGCAACCAACTGCGTCTAGAGCTATTGTATGTGAGTTGCAGTCCGGTCCCTGGTCATGTGGCCCTCCGATGGTAGCGATGAAAAAATGTTGCCCTCCATATCATGAAAGTTGCCCATCCCTGATCTGGGGTGTTACACACTAAAGGTTCTGACTTCAACACTTGGTGTCTGTCTACAACTACTATCCATGGTATTGCTGATTTAAGCTTCTACACTCATTACCTTGTTCCTAGCATGCTGGTTTAGGCTTGTACCGCCATTACTGTGAGGTTGGATCGCAAATGTAAAAAAAAAAAAAAAACGTTACCAGTAATTGTCATCATTTCTGTTCAGATTCAAGGTCTGTAGCTACTAAGATGCCATCTGCAGAAGTCAACTCTCCACTCCAGCTGATGAGGAGCGTCAAAGAAGAGACAGAGGAGTTCAGCTCAACTGATTCTCCATCCCAGCTGAACATAAAAGAAGAGAGAGAAGAGGTCCCTGGTTCTCATGAACAGCTGGAGATAAAAGAAGAGAGAGAAGAGTTCCCTGCGTCTCCATCCCAGCTGAACATAAAAGAAGAAACAGAGCAGTTCCCTGGTTCTCCACCTCAGCTGAGGAGCGTAAAAGAGGACAGGGAGGAGATCCTGCGTTCTCTGTACAGTCTGAGGAGCGTGTCTGTAGTGCTGGTGGACTGCTGTAGATCACAAGGACGGCTGGAGAACAATGAAGAGAACCACAGAGATGCCGAGCCAAGGAAGAGATCTGGTAAGACATCTCATGAAAGGCTTGTAATATAGAACAAGTATTTACCAAAAGTATTCGCTAACCTGCCTTGACTCACATATGAATTTAAAGGCCAACTTCCGATAAAACACAGTTTTACTCACTCCTTTTGAAGATCGGACGGTCACCCCAAGTTAAACTCACTTGCAAGGCTCTCATAGCGGTGCGTCACCTCGCCTGGCTGTGTTTCCCGGTGTTTCCCAATTTACATTAATAATGCAGAGAAACAAGCGAATCACGAAAGCCTTTCTGTGTTTCGTCACGTTGAAAGAAGGCATTGCCCACAAAGCTTTATGTCGACCCATTTTCCTAAAAACATGTTGAGTATTTTTTTTCTGCTTGTTTTCAATACAAGCAACGTCTGGTGGCCCGAAATCTAGCTTAGCTTAGCTATCAGCTGGTTGCTACTCTCAGGTACACACACAGCACAAAGCCTCATCCATACAGCAAGCCCACTCTGGTTGCTCCGTGCCTACAGCTCGCCTAGGGATCGCTGTCGAAAGAGCACAGCCCTGAATGGAGCATGCACGCCTCCGTTGGCGCCCCTATAGTGCAGTACCACCCGGAGAAGTGGCGACTCTGTTTCCCATTACATTCTATCCAAGAACAGGAGGACTGAGCCAATCAGAGATGCATTTCCACGAGAGCAGGAAGAGTGAGCCAATCAGAGACGCTTTTCCACGAGAAACACGGAACACCCTCTCGTTTCTCCACAAGCCACATTGCTAGCTTGCAAAAATGGCTTGAAACAAAGCAACCAGAACGTTTTTTGAAACAGGACCAACGCGTAACACATTCAATAACAATGGGGAACACAGCAATATTAATCAAATGACGTTGAGAGGCCATCTTTAAGTGCCATGCCATTTCTAACTCGTATGGTTCAGTATGATGTTGGTCCATCTTTTGCAGCTATTACAGCTTCATGTTATGGTCCACAAGGTTGAGGAGTGTGTGTATTGTGTTTCTGTCAACTTTTCATGTTGGAAGTGACCCACTCCAAACTGTTTCCACAACATTAGGAGTATGTAATTGTCCAACATTTTTTGGTATACTTAAGTTGTAATTAGCTACAAAAGGATGCCTTTATTTGACAGGACAGTGATCGGGAAATGATCCTGTCCGAACTCGAACTGGGGTCCTCGTGGCCACGCAAGCCCAGATATTGGGGGGATTAGTGCCTTCCGCCACAGCGTGCCCAGTTCTATTTCATAACATCAAGACTTGCACTGAGAGGCGTTATTAAATCTGCAACAGGTGGACCAACATCATATTTCATAACATCAAGACTTGCACTGAGAGGCGTTATTAACTCTGCAACAGGTGGACCAACATCATATTTCATAACATCAAGACTTGCACTGAGAGGCGTTATTAACTCTGCAACAGGTGGACCAACATCATATTTCATAACATCAAGACTTGCACTGAGAGGCGTTATTAACTCTGCAACAGGTGGACCAACATCATATTTCATAACATCAAGACTTGCACTGAGAGGCGTTATTAACTCTGCAACAGGTGGACCAACATCATATTTCATAACATCAAGACTTGCACTGAGAGACGTTATTAACTCTGCAACAGGTGGACCAACATCATATTTCATAACATCAAGACTTGCACTGAGAGGCGTTATTAAATCTGCAACAGGTGGACCAACATCATATTTCTAATGAGAGGCGTTATTAAATCTGCAACAGGTGGACCAACATCATATTTCATAACATCAAGACTTGCACTGAGAGGCGTTATTAACTCTGCAACAGGTGGACCAACATCATATTTCATAACATCAAGACTTGCACTGAGAGGCGTTATTAACTCTGCAACAGGTGGACCAACATCATATTTCATAACATCAAGACTTGCACTGAGAGGCGTTATTAAATCTGCAACAGGTGGACCAACATCATATTTCATAACATCAAGACTTGCACTGAGAGGCGTTATTAAATCTGCAACAGGTGGACCAACATCATATTTCATAACATCAAGACTTGCACTGAGAGGCGTTATTAACTCTGCAACAGGTGGACCAACATCATATTTCATAACATCAAGACTTGCACTGAGAGGCGTTATTAAATCTGCAACAGGTGGACCAACATCATATTTCATAACATCAAGACTTGCACTGAGAGGCGTTATTAAATCTGCAACAGGTGGACCAACATCATATTTCATAACATCAAGACTTGCACTGAGAGGCGTTATTAAATCTGCAACAGGTGGACCAACATCATATTTCATAACATCAAGACTTGCACTGAGAGGCGTTATTAACTCTGCAAAAGGTGGACCAACATCATATTTCACCGCATGGGTTTGAAATGGGATGTTACGTTCATATACGAGCGTTTTGGAGAGCGTGCACATCCAGATTAAACAGGTGCCGGACTTAAACACGATTAAACGTGAAAGGAAGAAAGGTCCTCACACTGTTGCTGCTCCAGGTTTCTTAACGCAACGTTTCGACCATGCAGTCTGGTCTTCGTCAGGTGTATGTGAGTTTGTGTGACATGACAGTTCTTTTAAAGACTCTTGAAGGAAGGGGCGGGCGCAATGCGCCGTTGAGCAGCAACAGTGTCTGGACCTTCCTTCTTTTCACGTTCATATACGAGTCAAGGCAGGTTAGCGAATACTTTTGCCGATATAGTCCAGATGGTTATGGGCTCATATTAAAGGGTAAGAATTAAAGTAATACTAAACTTTCATGGTGTTTTTTTCAAATCACCCCAACATTTATTGTTGAATAGGTAAAAACTTCCAAAACGGCAAACCTGCATAAAATCCTGATCCACCTACTTTTGACATTTTAAAATGACAAAAATTACCTATTGATGACAATGGTGTGTGTGTGTGTGTGTGTGTGTGTGTGTGTGTGTGTGTGTGTGTGTGTGTGTGTGTGTGTGTGTGTGTGTGTGTGTGTGTGTGTGTGTGTGTGTGTGTGTGTTACATTGTTAATACAGTTTGCTCTGTTCTATTCTTCACAGGGCATCAGCTTCACTGCAGTTCCAGCGGAGCAGAGTTTAGTAGAAAAACACATTCTGCTGCCCTCACCACAGAGAGGCGTTACTCTTGCAGTCAGTGTGACAAGAGCTTCAAGACTAAAAGAGAAGTCCGAATCCACCAACGTGTTCACACAGGAGAGAAGCCATTTTCATGCACGGACTGTGGAAAGAGTTTCTCACAGTCTTCTAACCTCCACACACATCGTCGCATTCACACTGGAGAGAAGCCGTATGCTTGCAGTCAGTGTGACAAGAGCTTTAAGACAAAACAAAAGCTCCAAATCCACCAGCGTGTTCACACAGGGGAGAAACCATTTTCATGCACTGACTGTGGAAAGAGTTTCTCACGGTCTTCTCACCTCGACTCACATCGCCGCATTCACACTAAAGAAAGGCCATATGCTTGCAGTCAGTGTGACAAGAGCTTTAAGACAAAAGGGGAGCTCAAAAGTCACCAGCGTGTTCACACAAGGGAGAAACCATTTTCATGCACCGACTGTGGAAAGAGTTTTCCAACGTCGTCTAACCTCCATGTACATCGACGCTGTCACACTGGAGAGAAACCATTTTCATGCACGGACTGCGGAAAGAGTTTCTCAACCTCTTCTCACCTCTACAAACATCGACGCGTTCACACTGAAGAGAGGCCGTATGCTTGCAGTCAGTGTGACAGGAGCTTTAAGACAAAAGCAGACCTCCAGCGCCATCAGCCCATTCACACAGGGGAGAAACCATTTTCATGCACAGACTGTGGAAAGAGCTTCTCACAGTTTGCTTACCTCCACCAACATCGCCGCATTCACACTGGAGAGAGACCGCACGCTTGCAGTCAGTGTGACAAGAGCTTTAAGACCAAATATGAGCTCCAACGCCATCAGCCCATTCACACAGGGGAGAAACCATTTTCATGCTCTGACTGTGGAAAGAGTTTCTCACAGTCTTCTCACCTCCACTCTCATCGCCGCATTCACACTGGAGAGAAGCTGTACCCTTGCAGTCAGTGTGACAAGAGCTTTAAGACAAAAAAAGAGCTCCAACGCCATCAGCCCATTCACACAGGGGAGAAACCATTTTCATGCACAGACTGTGGAAAGAGCTTCTCACAGTTTGCTTACCTCCTCTCACATCGCCGCGTTCACACTGGAGAGAGACCGCACGCTTGCAGACAGTGTGACAAGAGCTTTAAGACAAAAAAAGAGCTCCAAGTCCACCAGCGCACTCACACAGGGGAGAAACCATTTTCATGCACAGACTGTGGAAAGAGTTTCGCACATTCTTCTGCCCTCCACATGCATCGTCACATTCACACTGGAGAGAGGCCACATCCTTGCAGTCAGTGTGACTACAGCTTTACCTCAAAAAGAGATCTTCAAAGACACCAAGTTGTTCACACGGGGGAGAAACCATTTTCATGCATCGACTGTGGAAAGAGTTTTTCACATTCCAACGGCCTCCACACACATCGTCGCATTCACACTGGAGAGAAGCCGCACACTTGCAGTCATTGTGACAAGAGTTTTACGACAAAATCAAAGCTCCAAATCCACCAGCGTGGTCACACAGGGGAAAAACCATTTACATGCACCGACTGTGGAAAGAAATTCTCACAGTCCTCTAACCTTATCACACATCGCCGCATTCATACTGGAGAGAGGCCGTACCCTTGCAGTCAGTGTGACAAGAGCTTTAAATTAAATACACATCTCCAAATCCACCAACGTGTTCACACAGGGGAGAAACCATTCTCATGTATCGACTGTGGAAAAAGTTTTTCACATTATTCCGCCCTTTGCATACATCGTCGCATTCACACTGGAGAGAAGCCGTTCGCTTGCAGCCAGTGTGACAAGAGCTTTAAAACTAATGCAGAACTCCAAATCCACCAACATGTTCACACGGGAGAGATGCCATTTTCGTGCACCGACTGTGGAAAGAAATTCTCACAGTCCTCTAACCTTATCACGCATCGCCGCATTCATACTAGAGAGGCCGTACCCTTGCAGTCAGTGTGACAAGAGCTTTAAATTAAACACACATCTCCAAAGTCACCACAGTGTTCACACAGGGGAGAAACCATTTTCATGTACCGACTGTGGGAAAAGTTTCTCACATTCTTCTCACCTCCACACACATCGCCTCATTCACACTGGAGAGAAGCCATTCGCTTGCAGCCAGTGTGACAAGAGCTTTAAGACTATTACAGAACTCCAAATCCACCAACGTGTTCACACGAGAGAGATGCCATTTTCGTGCACCGACTGTGGAAAGAAATTCTCACATTCTTCTAACCTTAAGAAACACTTGTCATCACATTTGAGAGAAGCCTTAAGCTCTCAGCCAGTGTAACGAGTTTCTCACAGTCCTCTAACCTTAAAGCTACAGTGGCGGTCATATGTTTACATACCCTAACAGAATATACGCTTTGCTAGCGATTTCCAATAGGATGTGACTGTTTACACAAGACCTTTTTGTTTTCACTCCAATTTGTTTTCAATCCGAGGACAATGCTCCAGCCACTCAGCTTGCCAATCAAGGTGTGGATGGAAGACCACCAGATCAATACCTTGACATGGTCAGCCCAAACTTCAGGCCCGAACCCCCTTGAAAAGCTCTACAATTTTATCAAGAGGAAGCTGGATGGTCACAAGCCATCAACCCAAGCTCAGTAACTTGAATTCTTGCACCAATCCTGGAACAAAGTCTAAATAGAATAAAGTACCAAAACGCATGATAGCTGTGACTACAAATCGGGCTTATTCCACCAAATATTGCCTTCTGAATTCTTCCTAAGTTAATACAGAACCATTATGTTGTTTTAAAGTTAATATCATCTTCTTTTCTTTGCCATTTTTGAGATTTGGAAACATTGCATCTTGTGTTTTACTTTGACCATTTTGAGATTTTCTGCAAATAACTGATCCAAATGACAATATTTTCTTTCGAAATTCAGAGGAAATGTCGGTAGTTTATAGAATGAAATAGCAATGTTTGTTTTACTCAAACACATACCTATCCATAGCAATATCAGAAAAACTGAAAAATTCAAAGTGATCTCTCAATACTTGCCGCAGTTGTATATAAAAATACTGCACAGTTGAAAAGACAAGTTTGAAAGTGCTTATGTCCAGCATTAGCAATAATGCTGTCATCAATCTGTGGAACTTATATGGAAAATGTGATTCTTGAGCTTTATAAGTAAGATTTTATGATTCACTGTGATACAGACTGACACTTTTTTCATTATAAATCTCAGTATAGATCCATAGTAGAGCATATACACAGGAACCTATAAGGGGAGGAGACGGACTGAATGATTACTGCAAAGAGAGACTTTTTGGATTCACAGCATGGATGCCATGACCTACCCAGGTTTAAATGATGAAATTGACTTCAGGTCTTTGCTATGATGCGTATGATGTTAAGAGTATGATAGTTTGAATATGACCCAGTGTCAGATACCTAGCCTCCATTATGTTGTGTATTACAAACCCCAACTCCGATGAAGTTGGGACGTTTGGTAAACAGTGAATAAAATCAAAATGCTATCATTTTCAAAACATTCAATCTATTCATTAGATGGAGAATAGTGAAAAGACAACATATTAAGTGTTAAAACCGAGAAAAAATATTGTTTTGGGGGACATATGTACTCATTTCTAATTTGATAAATCCAACACGTCTCAAAAGAGTTGGAACGGGGATCAGTGAAATTTAGTTAACATCCAAATAAGATAAAACAACAAAGAAGAACATTTCAAAATGAATTGTACTGACGGACAATATAGGTGTCCAGGTATAAGATCATCACAGAGAGGCTGAGTCACTCAGAATTAAAGATGCAAAGGGAATAATTACCATAGTTATTACATACATTTTTGAATTCCCTTTGATTTACCACGATTGAGTGTATATAAGACATATTTTTGTTAATAAAATCATTGTATAGGTTCATGACATCATGAAATATATATTGGCTGTAGTCTCACTCTAATTCCTGGAGTGCTAGAGCTATTGAAAATTGACCATATTAAGAATGCTTAATGCATGAAAATGACACAGGGGTTTAACATTCTCCTAAGCACCTGAGCTCACTTGAAATAGACCCAGAAGACATGGGAAACTGTCCTTTGCTTACAGAAGTCAGCAGAAGTTGTAGACGTCCATTCTTTTTGACAATAATAGAGCATTGCACATCCTGTGCTACAGTGAAAATGGACCATCCAACTTGTGTTAGTGCTAGCTTCAAAAGTCAGCCTCCATGATGGCATGCGGATGCAGTAGTGCATTGGTTAAGATGTTCTCACTCATCTGTAGAGTTAAATACAGTGCTGAATGGTATAAATGGGTTTTAAACAGCATGAAAAGCCACTCATGCATTATATTTTGAAGGGAGATCTTCGATTACTGCCACATAGTAAGGTCAAATTGCATTCTCTACTATGTTTTAACAGTTTGGCTCCATCATAAGGACCAGCATGTGATAAAATGGTGGGTTTTTGGTCAAGACCTGTCACACTGTAAGCACTACAGAAAGGAAAACATTGCAAAACATGACAAGGAATACATCACCATTTAAGCTGGTGAAATCATGTCCAAGATAGGAATTAACACTGTTTTATATATAAAATCATCTCATCAGTTAATGTATTTAACTGTTAAGTATTGTCTTTTGTTTTGTTTTTAGTCTTCCTCGACATTTGCTGCCATTTATTGTCCCCGTCCCAACTCTTTTGAGACGTGTTGGATTTCTCAAATTAGAAATGAGTACATATGTCCCCCAAAACAATATTTTTTCTCGGTTTTAACACTTAATATGTTGTCTTTTCACTATTCTCCATCTAATGAATGGCTTGAGTGTTTTGAAAATGATAGCATTTTGATTTTATTCACTGTTTACCAAACGTCCCAACTTCATCGGAGTTGGGGTTAGTATGTTCTCCTTTTCTACCATTCTATGTCCTACTATTCCGCTTTTTACTATTCAGCATTTTTATATTCAGCATTTTCTTACCACTCTTTCAATGCCCCATACATCAATTCTTTGTGATTATTGTAACATGAACGTGTTTATACCTGACCTATGTGACCTCTGAAGGTTTACTGTGTTACCCAGGTACCTGAGTTTCTAACCACGCCCTGATGAAGGCCAGACGGCTGAAACCGGTCAGCGTTTTTAACATGTTAACCCTGATGTGAAATAAAGGGTTTTTAATACTTCAACTACCTTGACTCAAAGGAGAGTGCTTTGGATACAGTTCAACAAAACAATAATAATAATTTTGTATTTGTATAGCACTTTATCATACAAGGCATGATTGGCGTGATTGGCATTCATCAATCTGACGTGAATTGCAGGTTTAGCCCCCATGGCATGCTTGTGAGGCAGTTCACTCGCTGCTCCAAGTAGGAAGCAGCGTTTTTTATGTCTTGGGAAATCACGTTAAGGCGGATTCATACTTGGCGTAACTGGCGCTAACCTCCTTCATACCTCACTCGCGACGATGGCGTGCGCTCAAAATGAAGTCACGGCCCTCCGCAAGCTGGCGCGGCGCGAGGTCGTGCACCCCACATTTTTTGTAACTTGGCATGCGCCACCAGCGACCATGCAGGTAGGCAGACAAAGCGGGAGTTGCGAAGAGAGGCTACCGCTACTGTAAGCTACTACAGAATGGATCCTGGATCATTTTGAAGATAATAAAATGTCCTAGAGAGTTATTTTATCTTCTCCCTTAAATGTTGTTCAGTGAAACAATTGTTTACTTTGTTCAGAAGCACGTTGTGTTTGGCGATCTATTTATAAATTCTGCAGCCAGAACAATCTCACATGGTGTTGGAATGATCTGGCAATGTAGGCCAACAAAAACAACAAACAAAACAACAAAAATCCATGTTTCATTGTGGTAAGCCATATGTCAGACGTTCAGTAGCCCTACAGCTGCCGTGTTTGGCTTTCTATTTTAGATTGCTACAACCGCTGCATCTGATTCTGCCGGCGGTTTCTGCAGTTTCTCTCATGAACAGCAGAGGGCACACTTCTGAAAATGCAAGCAAAAGCCTGTAAATGGCGCTTTTGACTATGAATGGTCTGCCACATTTTAATGGTTCTCGCGCCAAAGTGCGCACATTAAGTATGCAGAGCCCTTTAGGAAAAACTGTCCAACTTGTTTGCCAAGCATTCAACTCCACTTTTATTAGACTAAGCAGATCTCGTGTTGATCAAGCATTTTATGCTTGGTTGCGTCCGTGCCTAATACGTGTCCTGCAACTGAGGGACGAGTCTGAACCCGGCGTTAAACATGCGTCATTCAGTGAATACTTTTCACAAGGTAAAAGCTTTCCTCTGTATTCATCAGAAATAAGTCGTATAACAAAAATAACATTTAAACAATCTAAAAGCATTTTGTGAAATCATTCTGTGGTCATTATTAACTAAATTCATTACATTACATTACATTGCATTTGGCAGATGCTTTATAACCAAAGCGACTTTCAAAAAGAGGACATAATCAAGCCAACATCACAAGCAAATACAAAGTGCACAGGAGATATACAGAACAAAAAGTGCAGTTGCAGAGAGGAGTTAGTTTTGTTTTTGTTTTTTTGATAAAGAGTAAATAACGAGTACACACACACACGCAGTAAACTAAACTACTTTTTTACTTTGTTCAGAAGCACGTTGTGTTTGGCGATCCATTTATAAATTCTGCAGCCAGAACAATCTCACATGGTGTTGGAATGATCTGGCAATGTGGGCTACAACAAAAATCTGTTTCATTGTGGTAAGTCATATGTCAGACGTTCAGTAGCCCTACAGCAGCCGTGTTTGGCTTTCTATTTTACATCGCTACAACCGCTGCATCTGATTCTGCCGGCGATTTCTGCAGTTTCTCTCATGAACAGCAGAGGGCACACTTCTGAAAATGCAAGCAAAAGCCTGTAAATGGCGCTTTTGACTATGAATGGTCTGCCACATTTTAATGGTTCTCGTGCCAAAGTGCGCACGTTAAGTATGCAGAGCCCTTTAGGAAAAACTGTCCAACTTGTTTGCCAAGCATTCAACTCCACCTTTATTAGACTAAGCAGATCTCGTGTTGATCAAGCATTTTATGCTTGGTTGCGTCCGTGCCTAATACGTGTCCTGCAACTGAGGGACGAGTCTGAACCCGGCTTTAAACATGCGTCATTCAGTGAATACTTTTCACAAGGTAAAAGCTTTCCTCTGTATTCATCAGAAATAAGTCGTATAACAAAAATAACATATAGACAATCTAAAAGCATTTTGTGAAATCATTCTGTGGTCATTATTAACTAAATTCATTACATTACATTACATTGCATTTGGCAGATGCTTTATAACCAAAGCGACTTTCAAAAAGAGGACATAATCAAGCCAACATCACAAGCAAATACAAAGTGCACAGGAGATATACAGAACAACAAGTGCAGTTGCAAAGAGGGGTTAGTTTTTTTTTGGGTTTTTTTTTCCATAAAGTGTAAATAACGAGTACACACAAACACACAATCGCAGTAAACTAAACTACTTTTTTACTTTGTTCAGAAGCACGTTGTGTTTGGCGATCTATTTATAAATTCTGCAGCCAGAACAATCTCACCTGGTGTTGGAATGATCTGGCAATGTAGGCTACAACAAAAATCCATGTTTCATTGTGGTAAGTCATAAGTCAGACGTTCAGTAGCCCTACAGCAGCCGTGTTTGGCTTTCTATTTTAGATCGCTACAACCGCTGCATCTGATTCTGCCGGCGATTTCTGCAGTTTCTCTCATGAACAGCAGAGGGCACACTTCTGAAAATGCAAGCAAAAGCCTGTAAATGGTAGCCTGATAAACCAGACTAAATGTGGATGTCTAATTTTGACTATGAATGGTCTGCCACATTTTAATGGTTCTCGCGCCAAAGTGCGCACGATAAGTATGCAGAGCCCTTTAGGAAAAACTGTCCAACTTGTTTGCCAAGCATTCAACTCCACCTTTATTAGACTAAGCAGATCTCGTGTTGATCAAGCATTTTATGCTTGGTTGCGTCCGTGCCTAATACGTGTCCTGCAACTGAGGGACGAGTCTGAACCCGGCTTTAAACGTGTCATTCAGTGAATACTTTTCACAAGGTAAAAGCTTTCCTCTGTATTCATCAGAAATAAGTTGTATAACAAAAATAACATATAGACAATCTAAAAGCATTTTGTGAAATCATTCTGTGGTCATTTTGGAGGTGGGCACGGCAAAAAAGCACACTAAATTCATTACATTACATTACATTGCATTTGGCAGATGCTTTATAACCAAAGCGACTTTCAAAAAGAGGACATAATCAAGCCAACATCACAAGCAAATACAAAGTGCACAGGAGATATACAGAACAACAAGTGCAGTTGCAAAGAGGGGTTAGTTTTTTTTTGGGTTTTTTTTTCCATAAAGTGTAAATAACGAGTACACACACACACAAACACACACACGCAGTAAACTAAACAAATTCAATGGCATCTGGTGTAGGTTTACTTACTTAATTCATTTCTAAGCCGGAGGCTTTTTCTAAGATCATAACAGCATGCACAGCGGGATTCAGTCATGGCACAAGCCAGGCAGAGGTTTACTGTATATTGATATTGCTTTAAAATGTAAATGATCCTGCACCCTTTGTAGTTTTATTATTATTGTTGTTATTATTACATTACACTTAGCTGACGCTTTCATATATTCAAAGCGACTTACAACTATTCTTTTTCAGGGTATTGGTTACAGTAGTCTACAGGCCCTGGAGCAATGTGGGGTTAGGTGCCTTGCTCAAGGGCACTTCAGCCATGGATGCAGATGTAGTGAGGATTAGAACCGGCAACCTTGAAAGGCCAATTCTCTAACCACTAGGCCTCGGCTGCCCCTGGTTATAGCTGCATCATACCAGCATGGTAGCCTGGGAACTCCCATACTGCCTTTAGTTCTACACAATCGTTTCGATCTGAAAGACAGTCTGGCGGTGACTGGTAAATTTGTCAACCCACACTCAACCAGTTTGAAATTTAAAGGTACACTGTGTGCGATTTTAGTGGTTTATTTCCAGAATCCATGCTACTCATTCACTATTGTTACCTTTTTCATGAATAGGCCTACTTACCATCACCATCAACAACACTCAACCAGTCACTTTGACGGGAGAAAACTTTCACCCCAACTCGAGCTCTAAATAGTAGCCTGAATGTCCAGGCGATGTTTTGTCCGATGGCCTTTGCCATTATCCACCTAAAAATGTATTAGAATGCAAGAAATTGCATCTAAAAATACAAAATTGGCCCCCAGACCCCTAACCACAGAAAAAGTCCTCCTTTCTGGATGTAAGGACATGGTCAACCAAACACTAATAAATAAAAAAATAAATATAATCACAATAATAGTTTTAATAATAATGTCAACAAGGTTATCTTCCACACACCGCGCTCTTCCGTCTTGTTGGTGCGTCTCTGAAGTAATCTAGTAGTTAGGAAATGGATCGCACTCAGTTTTTCAGAGACACTGAATACGGCTCTGTGCAGCCGAAACGTCTGTCCCTGCAATGTTCACTTCAAATAAAAAGAAAACAACAAGAAACAAGAAAAAACTGAGTGTGATCCACAATAATGTTAACAACAATGATAATAGAAATAATAATAAATGTAATAATAGTAATAATAATTATTATTATTATTATTATTAGGCTATTGTCTATTATTGGCTAGTTGACTCGTAAAAAAAGATGGCGAGTGACTGGTAGGTTATTAAAATCTGCCAGCCACAGTGACTGGTGGGGAAAAAACTTCCAAAAAAAAGTTCCACCCCTGGCATGGAGTAAGGTGCCCAACTAAGTTTTTTAAACCTTTAGTAGTAGTAGTAGTAGTAGTAGTAGTAGTAGTAGTAGTAGTAGTAGTAGTAGTAGCCTAGGCCTATATCAGAGATTTTTTCTAAAGGAGCAACAGTATCTCTGCCTATATGGTAACCTAGCAGTAGGCCTATTAGTAGCATGTTTTACCACAGATTCTGTAAGAGACAAATTCTATACGGGCTGTGGTTTTACTTTGAAGTAGAGATTTATTTTGACATTGAAGTTGGTCAACATCTGGCCATTCGTCACTTCCTCTCTTTCAAGGAAATCTCAAAACAAACACCGCACAGCCCAGACAAGTGTAGCCAGGCAGAAAGTATCTACTTTTTATTGTTTGCATTCCAGAAAGTGCATTCAAAGGCCTATCGTTTTGCGTCTTAAGGGGTTAAGTGTCTTCTGCATTGAGAATTAATTGGATTGCCACCATCTAAGCTTGAGCAAGCGCTCAACCCAAATACCAAAACAACAACCCTTTATCTGTTTTGGCACCCCTGTCTGCAGTGGCCTAGGCCAAGGTCAATGCGGGAACAACAAACAGTATCCCTTGAAAAAAAGGCAGGTTGGACATGTGGGAGGGAGGGAGATGTGATGAGTGGATTCCCTCCTATGTTGGTGTTTTTGAATTCAACAGTCTGATACATTGAGGGAAGAAGCTGTCCCTGAGTCGGCTGGTGTGAGCACGTAAGCACCTGTATCTCGGGGCAGATGGTAGAAGGGTGAGGTGTGTGTAGCTGGGGTGGTGCGGATCAGCTATAATTCGTTTGGCCCTCCTCAGACACCGCTGATTGTAAAGATCCTGGATGTTGGGTAGATCTGATTTGATTGTCCGTTGAGCAGATTTGATGACTCGCTGGAGGTCTCTCCTGTCTTGGGCAGTGGTGTTACCATACCAGGCTGTGAAATTACCAGTTAAAATGCTTTCTATTGTACAGCGATAGAAGTTGGCCAGTATCCTACTCTCCATTCCATATCTGTGCAGTACAGTATGCAGCAGTAGTGTAGTCTACGTAGAACGCAGGTATACAGAGTATACCCACTTCTAAATTTTAGGGGCTTCAGTATACCCTCTTAAAATTGATTGATCCATTATTTAGAATGGCATTAATATATACAGTATACTTACTTCAAAAAATGCTCAAATATACAGT
This sequence comes from Engraulis encrasicolus, assembly GCF_034702125.1. Classification (NCBI taxonomy): domain Eukaryota; kingdom Metazoa; phylum Chordata; class Actinopteri; order Clupeiformes; family Engraulidae; genus Engraulis; species Engraulis encrasicolus. The sequence continues at coordinate 50,324,721 of NC_085871.1, read as the reverse complement.
ATACCCACTTCAAAAAAAGTAGACTACACCTCTGGTATACAGTATAGCGCGTAGTGTTTGACCTCGGTATTTGAGTAGTGTCTAGTTACGGCCCTGCCTATGCGTTGCGAGTTGTGTCCATATTGGCCTTCATCAGAAGCCCTTAGCCCAGGGGTCAGGAACCTTTTTGGTGGAAAGAGCCATAAACGCCAATTTTTTTTAAATAAAATTTTCATGAGAGCCATACCATTTTAAAAACACGGAATACAATCAAAAGCATGCATTTCAATTAAGCCCAACAATTTTAGAGTGTACTGTCAAGTTATTACTTTTATTGATAACAGTTAAGTATAGGGTTGCTAACTGTCAACTTCATTATGGCGAGAGGGTCTAGAATTTTGTAGCTCTTAGATGTAATTTCCTGCATTTTAACACTTTTTAACCTCCCTTGTCCTGTTTCAACTCAATGTAGAACCCGTACATTTATTCATAAATACAGGACGATTCCATATTTCAAGGGATGGTTGGCAACCCTAGATAAGTAAGAGCCATGTACAGTTCCCAAAAGAGCCACATGTGGCTCTAGAGCCATAGGTTCCTGACCCCTGCCTTAGCCCCTTCATACGCGCCGTACCTCCAGTGGCACGCTGTAATAGACATTGAAATGTAACTACCATTAGTCAAGTCAAGTCAAGTCAAGTCAAGTTTATTGTCAATTTCTTTACATGCACTGGTCATACAAAGAATTTGAAATTGCGTTTCTTGCTCTCCCATGCAGACATAGACTAATCTAGGTAAGGACATAGACAGTATAGACATAGACAGCACTCATACATGGACATAGACAGTATGGACGTAGACATTGCTACTATGACACAACACAGGCCCTTTAGTAATCCACCACGACTTGGTCATTACCATACTGGTAACAACAAATGTATAAAGCCGCGTCTTAAGGGGTTAAGTGTCTTCTGCATTGAGAATTAATTGGATTGCCACCATCTAAGCTTGAGCAAGCGCTCAACCCAAATACCAAAAACAACAACCCTTTATCTGTTTTGGCGCCCCTGTCTGCAGTGGCCTAGGCCAAGGTCAATGCGGGAACAACAAACGGTCTCCCTTGAAGAACAACATAATGAAGACGCTCTCTCACCCCCACCCCCAGCCCCAAGGAGACCTGGGGTTAGGGCTGCACGATGATGGAAAAAATCATAATGACAATTATTTTGGTCAAAATGGTAATCACGATTATTAATCACGATTATAGATTTAGATAGGGCATACGAGGCAGGGGCCGACATGGTAACATTAGTGAATGGGTATTGGGTAGCATGAATTCTGGAAATAAACAGCTAATAATCTTACACAGTGTACCTTTAAATGTGCTGACATGCTGAGTATTTCTTTAAACATACAGTACAGTATGTGTCCATATTGTGCCCCCCCCATCATTTGAAGGCATGAGGCTGTTTTCCCCTCTCCTCCCCCTACACACACACCTTTTATTTTTATTTTTATTTTTATTTTATTTCTTCTTCACCCTTCTTCTGCACACTTGTTTTGCACCGGCCATCCATTTCATTACAAGTGACACGAAAGTGTCTCTATGTACATGACAAATAAATATCCTTGTATCCTTGTATTAAGTTGTTGTAATGCTTTCGTAGCTCTTTGACTGCCATGGACTTGAAAATGCGTCTTTTCAGAATGTATGGCACAGTGCCAAAGACTTGATATCAAGTCAATTGCGTTTTTTTATGGGGGGTGGAGCCTGACACGTTGATCTGGTATGTTTGTTGTTCACATGGACAAAGAGCTCAATTTTTTATGGCTCTTGAAAAAAACACTCAAATGTTGAAAAAAGCCTGGCAACCCCCCGGTCTGAATTTGAAAATGGCTGGCACTCAATGAGTTAATGCTGCCTGTCCACCTGCCTGGTCCATGTCTACCGTCTGTAAACTTTTGGGTGAATTATACTGCATTTGCATTGTCAAACAGGTGGTTCAGCATACACTGTTGGGGGTTTTAATATGAAGTGTCTCTCTGTGCTCTGTCACTAGAGATGGGATTTATGGCTCTTTGACGGGATCCGGATCTTAGTGGCTCGTTCCTTTCAAAGAGCCGTTCAAAAAACTGGCTCTTTTGGCTCTTTTTTGAATTATGTATTCAGTGTTAAGAATGTAATATTTTGACTCCATCTCAAGGTAATTTTGTCCAAACAACAACTGATTATTCTCCTTCTCCTGCCTCTCTTTGAGGTAAACAATTGTGTTTTTTCCCAAATTTAATTACTCTGGTCGAGGTCACGTGCTTAAAATAAATGAAAAATGAACGAAATAACGGTCGAGTGGCTCCCCCAGCTGTGATCCGGTTCCCATCGTTCACTTCAGGGAGCCGTTCAAAAGAACCGGCTCGTTCATGAACGACACATCTCTATCTGTCACAGGAATGTGCATGTTTACAGTTAGGCCTGCTCCGTCTGATGACTGGTGCCTGCAGACGACCTTGGGCTAGCTAGAGACTCTGATACAACAGAAGCCATCCGGAAAGCACATGCTTTAATATCTGAAGGAGCATACGTGTCAGAGCACTCAATGTTAGTATTGGCTACGTGTCTGATGTAGAGGTAGAGTGCATCTTAATATGGGACCTTGCCTCCTCCACTTGCCTCCTCCACTCGCTTCTCGTCATGATGACATCACTGACAACAGCATTATATTTCAATATCTTGCAAAAGCTCAATTGTTAAGTCTTTTTCTCATTTGCAATTGGGATGGTGAATGAAAAACAGTCCCTCAAAAGTTGTTGTGGCGAGGCTGACAGCTGGGAAACTTTATCGTTTTCTCCACAGAGGAGGGGCCAGAAGGCGGGACGAGGAGACAAGCACAAGTGGAGGAGGCAAGGTCACATATTAGGATGCACCCGTAGGCTACAAACTTGTTCCACCATTTTGTCCTTTGTCATGAGGATGCTGTTCAGTGAGAACCTTACTTCGACACGAGACCTTGTCATTTTCTTTTTTGCACTCTATTGTCTTTATTTCATTACTTTTTCTTAACCTTTTGTAATCTCACTTTTTCTACAATCAATTGTATCCTGATTTGACCCTTTTAATTACGAAGACGTCTAGACTTGTTTTATTTTTTTCGAGTGAGTTAGTCTAACACAATGCAGTGTTTCCAGCCTTGAATTTTTGTTGGAGAAGAAGATCTTGGAAAACCTCCAAAACGGGAATGCTTACCCGGTCAACGTTTTAAAAATTGGTGAGCTACTGCTGGGTCTATGTTTTTAACTCTGACACTCCTTAAAGAACCACACTATAGCTCACTGCAACACAGAACTTAAGACTGACGCAAAGTTAATCGTATTAAGTAACCCCTTACATCACTGGTTAATGAGCTCAATGGATCTTTTGATGTATGCTTTAAAAGGACTATGTAAACTTTTGGGTTAACCTTTCCTTGCAAGTTTTTGCGAATGTGTTGTGAGTGGTACTAGCCTTGCAAGTTTTTTTGCTAAATGGTTCTTCGGATCCATGTTTGGAAAAGGCATTCAGGTGATGCAATGGTTCGGATGCTGTGATATATTTTCTCTCTGTACAGTGTCCTTGAGTGTTTTGAAAGGTGCTTTTAAATAAAATGCATAATAATAATAATAATAATAATAATAATAATAATAATAATAATAATAATAATAATAATAATAATAATAATAATAATAATAATAATATCAGTGGGTGAGTCTGTTGGTTAAAAAATTGCACACTATTCTGTACAGTTTAATGTATAGGCTAGATTTAACTAACAGGGCAAGGTACCATAGTGGTGAGTGAGTCTGTGGCTTGATAATAGCCTGCATTTACATAAGAATACATAGAATACATTTAACTAAGAGGACAAGATACGGTCATCCTGGGTAATAATGCAAAACATTTATTTTCTCTTTCCCTTATTCGTCTGAGTTACTAAGGAAAACGGACTGACATTTGAATACTTATGTTATTCTCTTTTCTTACTGTATTGTGGATCTATATACTGTATATAATGTACAGGTGGGTTGACATGTGTTCTTATAAGCGCTGATCTGCGGTGCTTGGGGACAATAAAGCTACTACTACTACAGGGGTCAGGGGGCCATCTGGGGTCGCCTGAAATGCTGAAAGTGTGTGGAACAAAAGAATAGTGATAAATAAATACTAGTAATGAATATAACACAACTAGTTTCATATAACTGCAATCAATCTGTAAATTACATACTGCTCTAATTTTTACAACATGTATTTAATCTGTACTATTACTGTATTATTGTAGTGTGAATGAACACTTTTCCTCCTCAGCCCGACAAGTTTTTGGGTCTAATCTCTCGTCAGTCAGGCTGAAGTGCACAGTCCTTGTGGTGTAGACTTCTGTTGTCCTCTATCCCCCTCTTGTGGTTGAAGTGAGGGAGTGTAGACGCAGCCTGGCACAACATGATCCCATCTATGGCTATTATGAGTGGAGAAAAAGCGTATTGTGATGAAGACGCTGATGGGCTTTCGTTAAATCCTAAAGAAACGTATGGAATGGCTACAAAAAGAATTTCTGAAATTTGATGTGCTGTTTTTGAAGAAATTTGTATAGAATCTTATGTGTGTGTTTTATGTCAGATTTTGTTAGTTTGTTAGTTCTTACTGTTTAGTGCTTGATGGTCTTACTTGTTAGTCTTGTCCAGTGTCTATTTTGTTTGCCCCTATGTCTGATGTGTCTTATATCTTTTTTTTTTTTTTTAATTTGTTTTTATGTCATAATATGCATGTGCCTCCTCTGTCTTAATGCCGTCTTGACCAGGACTCCCTGGAAGAAGTTTTTACCTCAATGGGACCTTCCTGGTTAAATAAAGGTCAAATACAAAAAATAAGTTTTCTCAGTTTCTCAGAGAGGCAGTTTGACATGTTTCCAATCTGCCATCACCATTTTCATGTTTGCAAGGTGCACAGTGAAATGCACAGACGTATGTATTATATACAATGAAAAATCTAATCATTTTGCTCTGTAATTCTGACAGTAAGACAAAAAAATACGTTTTGTGTTCTTACATCATACACATGTTAGAATGAGTGAAAATGCATTTTGTTTTTTTCAAAATGGAGACGGTAGATGCACCATAATCATAATATAACATAATGTGCATCTTAATATGGGACCTTGCCTCCTCCACTTGCCTCCTCCACTTGCTTCTCGTCATGATGACATCACTGACAACAGCATTATATTTCAATATCTTGCAAAAGCTCAATTGTAGAGTCTTTTTCTCGTTTGCAATTGTTATGGTGAATGAAAAACAGTCCCTCAAAAGTTGTTGTGGCTAGGCTGACAGCTGGGAAACTTAATCGTTTTCTCCACGGAGGAGGGGCCAGGAGGCGGGGCGAGGAGACAAGCGCAAGTGGAGGAGGCAAGGTCACATATTGGGATGCACCCTATGTGTCATGTCATGCTTCTCAATGAAGGCATAAATCTGGGCAGTCGTGGGTTTTCAAAGTGGAGGTAGAGGGACCCCTGGGGGACCGCAAGGGGGTTCATGGGTAAGCGTTTAGGGCGTCAGACTTGTAGCCCAAAGGTTGCCGGTTCCATTTCCAATCCGACAGGTTGGTGGGGGAGTAGGTCTAATTAACCAGTGCTCTCCTCCATCCTCCTCCATGAATGAGGCACCCTGAGCATGGTACCATCCTATCGCACTGCTCCCTTTCGGGCGCCATTGGGCCTGCCCCCTTGCACGGGTGAGGCATAAATGCAATTTTGTTGAGTGCAGTGCGCATTTGAGTGCAGTGTCACAATAATGACGGGAGGTGGAGTTTCCCAGTTGGGCTTTCAATATCTAATTTCAATTTATAATGAAATATCAATAACGGTACATTTTAGAAGTGGGCCTTGTGCAACTTTATCTTCAAGAAGCATTGTGTAATGTGGCCATAGGGGGCATCGTCACACATTAAGCCAATGCTTTATCAATAATCACATGGTGAAATCTCATAGTCCAGTGTTTCCCAACCTTTTTTGTCTCACGTACCCCCTACACCTCTTAGTTGTGCCATGAGTACCCCCTAATTCATGTTCTTTATCGCTTTCTCTGTCCTTATGTGACTGCTCCATACATTTGTTATAAAATAATATTTTTCCAAGTACCCCCTGCAGTGTGCTCGCGTACCCCTAGTGGTACACGTACCCCTGGTTGGGAAACACTGGTCTACACATTAAAATCGGGCACTGTTGGGCACTGTGCAGGAAATGGTCAAAAAAAACGTAAGCCTACTGCAACTATGCTGTTCATTGAAATTGTGCTGCATTTTGCCAAATGTGGAGGTACAGTAAGTTTTGCAGCTGAATATGTATTTCTGGACATTCAAAATGGCGGACCATGGAGAAGATCCCCCTTTTCATGTATGACAAGTGCAATTTTCCCAGTCACAATGAATACTTAGAATTTGATGGTAGTGGTACAGTAAGTATTCATGAAAAATGCAACATTAGTGAATGGGTATCATGAATTCTGGAAATAAACAACAAAGTTAAAAAATCTTGCACAGTGTACATTTTAAGCCATCAAATAATATAGATACTACTGTCCATACTGCTGATTTAAGCTTCTACACTCATCCACAAGATGTTGTTTTTTAAAAACACATAGTGATGTGTCACAGGTCGGGTTGCAATAAATGTAAAAAACACAAACTTTGCCAGCAGTAATTGTCATGACGTTTCTGATCAATTTCAAGGTCTGCAGAACACTTCTAAGATGGCCTCTGCAGAAGTCAACTCTCCACTCCAGCTGACGAAGAGCGTTAATGAAGAGACCGAGGAGACCCTGCGTTCTCTGTACAGTCTGAGGAGCGTATCTGTAGTGCTGGTGGACTGCTGTAGACCACAAGGACGGCAGGAGAACAATGAAGAGAACCACAGAGATGTCAGGGCAAGGCAGAGATCTGGTAAGACATCTCATGAACAACTTATAGTACTCTGTGGGAAAAAGTATTTACTAAAAGTTAGGGCTGCACAATTACTCGAAAAATAATCAAAATCGTGATAAAATAGTTAAATCGAACTCATGCTTTTAATCGTGGCAATAGTGACCTACTTTTGAGAGCGTCCTTGAAGCCAGAACATACAGACAGGCTGGTGTTTCTGGCCAGAAATCTGTCCACTTTGGTTTCATGCTATTGCCTTTACATAATTATTACAATTCATTTTATTTTGCTTATCCCGTATGTAATTCATTCTTGGCTATATTTCATCTTGTTCAGGGTTCTAGCTAGCGCAAAAGTGCGTGGCGGCCCGTTACGGCCCGTACCCACACAGAGTAATTCCGCTCCGCTCTCATTGACTTTGAATGGGGGCGATATCAGCGCGGAGGTGAAGCGATATCGCAGCGGGACGCGATTTGATATAGACGAGTTCTCTAGATCATGCAAATTTGATGGTCCAATAACCAATCAGATGGGCGTATGGGTAGCAAGGGCGGGAGTTATGAAAAATTTGAAAAACATGGCAGCGATTTCTGTAATTTCCAACATCACGTTTTTGCTTAATATAAAGACCCTAACTGCTTATAAATGTCACGACTACCACGGATTGATGTAAAAATGCACCACAAACTTATGTAACACAAATAGGTTACCCCACGTTGCCATTTGATCACTCGATGTTTTGAGCTAACCGGGTAAGCTAACGTTAGCATTTTACCAGAACCAGGCAGCTACAAGCTTATATTAGACTACTTCTGTACTTCTATAATGATATAACGGGGCTTAAATGTTATCTAGGACCAAAACACAATCAAATTTAAGCCATGTACACACTGTGTTGTGATATTGGGTGAGTAATGTGTGCAAACGACCTTTCGCCGTTTGTTATCTCGCTCGGTCTACCCGGTGTCAGCTGCGAGACACAGGCCGCACCGTGAGGCTCGAAAGTCGGGTGAGCAGCGTAGTTAGCCCCGGGGAGAATCTAATGGGAGTATCCATGACCACACCCCCAGCGCGATATTGCGCGTCGCGGATCCCGCCTGCCAATTTCGTCAGTCGGTACTAGGCGTTACGCTATACTTTTGGACCGTTACGCTTATTTTCAATACAGCGTAACGGCATTTTCTCTGTATTATGTAGGCTACAGCCAGATCAATGCTACATCGTCCTTCTGCCAAACCTGACACATGTCATACTCACTGTATTTAAATGACAATATAGCACTCTATTACTACTACTACTACTACTACTATTATTTATCGCAGGGTTTTGACGGCTTTTATTAATCTCTGTGTCAAGCGTATGCCAGCATCGAGGCTTAGAAACAACAACAAATGCAAGTGTAGCATCGCATCCTTATTCCAGGGGTTTGTTTCTCCAAAGCGTAGTTGCCAACCTGTTAGCAGTGTGGGCAGTAGTGCTGGGCTCGTTACTTGTTACCATACAAACAAATCAGGAGACATTGGGCGCTAAGCGCTGACATTGGGAGTTGATACTATTCGAAAGAGGACAAAGTAGGCGGGAGAAGACGTGCAGATTGACATATCTCCGTAACGGTGAGAGGCACTTTTTTCTAAGCTTGCCGGTTGACATGTGGCTTGACTACAAAAAACCCCGCATTCGTAGCAAAAGGAGCGTCTTCTGTGGCTAGGCTAATTGCCTGCGAAAGGCACCAGGCACCAGTCCTGTGGTTTTAGGACGCGCAAGCTGTACAATAGCGCAAGCTCGGAAAATGTGTCAAACAGCACTTGTCTCGGAATCAAATCACTCGGACATTGATATGCCCTATTATTAAATGCACACACGGTTCACAGTGCTCCTCAACGTTTTCAAAACTAGTGCAACTGTGAGAAGGAGGGGACACCGCGACACACCTCTCTCTTCCTCTTAATAGATCTCTATTTGCACTTATTCACCCGAGAGAGGGAGTCATACTTACCTCTCCAATCACAAAAGTTCACAGACAACGGTGTTTCGTTACCAACTTTTTAGTAGTAACTCGTTAGGCCTACACTACAGCTCCAGGCCTTTTTATTAGAATAGCATGAAAAAGTTGATTTATGTCCATAATTCCATCAATAATGTTAAACTGTCATGGATTGTAGATTCATGGCCCAGTTTTTTTTTACTATTCCAATCATTATTTTTTTTCTTTTTATATACGTTGGCCTTCCAGCTCAAAAAACCCATGAATTGAGGAATTAGCATTATTCGAATATTGTTATAAAATCACATTTTTCTTCATCAAAATTCGGGTCACATTAAATCAGTTGGAATTTGGTACTTTCTACATAACATGCAATGGTCAATAGTTGGTTAGGACATTCTCTGTCTTCATAATGGCCATGATGCGTTTAACATTGAAGTCAATGGCAAAAACAGTGCATGGGAGTTATGGAAGCCCAGATATCCGTAATGCTTTGCTGTCAGCTGTTCTTGTTTGTTGACCTGGTGCCCCACACTTCACTCTTCAATATACCCTGTAGATTTCCATGCCACGTTTTGGTGTTAACTCACCAGTTTAATTCTAAATCACCAGAAATAAAACCCCATTCATTTTGAAAATTTGAAAATTTCAAAATGAATGGGGTTTTATTTCTGGTGAGTTAAAAGTTAAAAGACAAGTTAAAAGAGGGAGTATGTCGCTAAGCTAGTGAAAGTCAAAGGATCCGTGTAGGATCTTATTTTAACATGAAAAATAAGACACTTTACCACCTTTATAAACCCTGCCAACGATTGTAACTGAATTAAGCCCCAAAATAGTGGCATACCCCTTTAAGAGAGCAACGGACTGAGGAAGGTTGAATTGAGAGGGTAGGGCACTGTAAATTCATACTTGATTATGTCAGTCAATTTATGAGTCACAAAGAGATGGTTATGATGTTGTTTGAAAGCTCTTTTCTGGCTCCACAAATTACACAAACACCATGGAACCAGTGTTCACGCTAGAATTCTTACTGGCCAGACAAGTGGCCGGCTGTATTGCAGAATACCAGACATTTGAAATATCTAACGGACCTTCCCTCATATAGCCAAACACACACTCCCTAATGGGTCAAAGTGTAGTAAATTGGTCTTTTCTGCCAGCAAAACTTAAATTTCACCAACATTTGGCGAGTTGGCTGGTGTTAATTTAGAGCCCGGCTTGTGCGCACAGGCCAGGGAGTAAACACACGCTTTCTTTCACACACTTGAGAGCTCGAACTGAAAGAGAGGAAAAAACAGCCAGCCAACGTGCTGTGCGCAGATCCCTAAATTATCAACTCAAACCGTTTGTTTTATCAGCAGACCCGAAGAGGATTTCCCTACTCAAATTGGGTAACGAGGTGATGCCTGTAATAGTGCAGTAATGGTATCGACGCTACTGAAATTTGAACTGTATTGCGTTGTGTTCCTGCGCTCTCGAAAGTAATGGAATTGACACGTTCCGTACGATGCTCTATATATGGGCTTCACGTTTTGGCCGGTGATGAAAACAGTTATAAAGCCCTGCATGCACTTTCACTGGGAATTCTCGCGAGTCCATCGTTCTCTGGAATGTTTAACTTGACCCTCTGTAGCCTACTTGGAGATTCACCACCATTTTTCAGCAGAGGTAAAAGTGAAAGTGATTCGATGCTGCGATGCTGCACATGCCATTGAGTCCCAAACCGTTATGCTTGACTTCGCAACTGGGCATGAAACGGTTTTGCAAATGCAATGCCCTTTGTTGTGTTCACAGATATGTTGGTAAAAAATAGCCTACAACAAAACAGAATCGTTCCTCGACAGCACAGCAGCCAGCGTGAGTCAAATGTTTATAAGCATAACGTGATTGGGGACTAGGGATGCAAATTATCGATTAATTCATTAATCATTAATTGATAGCCTTATCGATCGACTTACGATTAATTGATAAGCGGCGTTTTCACCCGAGATCCAAATTTTTCTCAAAAAGAAACCTACTAAATCTAAACATTGTAATTAAATATTGAGATAAAATACCACATTTAAATGAATTCTATTTCAATTATTTAATCCAAAGATGCTCCCACTATTCACACCCTCTTCACATGCACACTTCACATACCCATTTCACCTGGGTCTCTTGTCAGTTGAATTGTCGATTAATTGCGATTAATGTTTTTTAATCGATTAACACATTGATCGATTAAAGTTGATTAATCGATTAATCGTTTGCATCCCTATTGGGGACAACGACGGGACGAGAGCGCAAGCAATATTGCGTGCGGTTTATGACAAGTTCATTTACATAGGCTATTCACAAATATTTTCAGCTTTGCTCAGTTCCATATTAGGCCTACTGGTGTTTTGTAACTTTAAGTAGGCCTATTTAAAATGAGCTAATATTATTTACTGACTGATTGCATTCATTTTTGTCTGGCCACATTTTATTTTGCCGGTCATTCATGCATGCAAACGGCCATTGTCCGACCACAGCCGGCTAACGTGAACCCTGCATGTAATTCATCCGAATATGAATTATGAGATATTAAATTATTAAAAGTGTATTTTTTGAGTGCCTTTTCAGAATGTATGGCACAGTGCCAAAGACTTGATATCAAGTCCATTACGTTTTTTTATGGGGGGTGGGGCCTAACACGTTGATCTGGTATGTTTGTTGTTCACACGGTCAAAGAACTCGATTTTTTATGGCTTTTGAAAAAACACTCAAATGTTGAAATAAAGTTGAAAAGTTAAAGTTAAGTTAAAGAATTAGCACCCAGTGTAAACGCAGTGTAAATGCAAAATGGCAAAACAATGAGTACAGTATGACATTGCCGCATGGAGAAACTAGGCCCAGGCCTACGGTTCAGCCATTTATATTTTGAGAAATAAGGCTACATAACATTTTACCCATGACATGTATAATAGTAGTAGCCTACACAAAAATGCAGTACAGTGAATAATTTCTGTTTACAACACAGTTTCATTCGTCCCTCATGCAGGGGTCTATGTAATCAAAAAAAACAAAATAGGAGCAGAGATAAGAATTTGGAATTGTTAACGCATAGACAAAAAGGGTCTAAGAGGGTAGGCTATGCCTTTTCCCCCACATACATAGGCATACACATTCTACATGAGGGGTGCTGGTCACAGGGCCAGTTTTTCAAAATTCCTCCCATTAAAAGGGCTGAACAACATATTACACATTTATGTCTATATTCACATTCAAAGTTCAAAGTTCAAAGTACTTTATTTGCCATTTGTGCATAAACTAGTAGTCCAAGCACATAGGAACTCTTGTGCATGCCCTCTGAGTCAATAAATAGAATTAAATAGAAAAATAGGAAGACAAAATACATTAAAAAAGTGGTCAAAAAAAAAAAAAAAAGGTCAGAATAATAAAAAAGGTGGATCAAATGTTCTTTTTTGCCATCAGTCTCACTGTTGCTGGGAAGAAACTGTTGAAAAACCTTGCTTTTCTGGTAGGAATGCTGTCCGCTCTACTGTGTCTCAGTTTGTATGTGCAGTTCTTGTGTTTGAGCAGAGAGTTAGCTGGATGGAGTGGGTCTTTAATGATTCTCTCTGCTCTCCTATGGCTGCGCTGTACATATATGGAGTCCATGGAGGGAAGTGCTGTGCCTATAATCCTCTCTGCAGTCTTGATTATTCGTTGCAAAGACTTCCTTTCAGCCTGAGTGATGTTGCCATACCAGACAGTGATGCCTGTTGTGAGGATGCTCTCTACAAGTCCTCTGTAGGCCTGGGTAAGAGGGCGGTAGTTCAGTCCAGCCTTCCTAAGCATCCTAATAAAGTACAGCCTTTGCTGGGCTTTTTTCACGATGGATGTGGTGTTCAGACTCCACATTCATGACACATTCACTTCTATATGCAGCCCGATGTCTCCTCTGTCGTGTCAATGAAGGCCTGTCACCTAACTCATTACAACTGTAAAACAAAGCCTGAGGAGTGTTAGCAAACTCATCCCAACTGTCCCTTCTCTGAAGGTTTTTTTTATTGCTCCCAAACTACAACAACTTGACTAGGCTTAATGTAGGGGAAGCTGCGTGTGGATTTACTCCTCATGCGGATACACCAGGAATTGAAGGTAAAAATCTCGTTTGGGAATTTAATTAATTTATGAATTAATTAATATTAATAAACAAATTAATTAAATGTAATTCAGTATTTCCCACAGAAATTTTGGAAACTATTGGGGCAGCCGGGTTTTTTTCCGGGTTTTTTTTTTACATTTTCGTAAACTATGGCGGCCAAATTTAAACTATGGCGGGCCGCCATAGTTTCCTCAATGTATGGGAAACACTGGTAATTTAAGGACCGTGTCATAAAATCCTTGGATTATCAATCACAATATTCAACAATAAATTGCTAAACACTGAATTAATAATAAGTTTTGTACTGGGGTTACTCAGCGGGGCACAGTGAACAATGAGACCTATTCTCTGTGATCAGCTGGGGTACACAAGCACAAAAGTTGATCTGAAGGCAAAGTTCTATAATAGGTTGGTTGGGTGTACAAAGTAACAAGGACAACAAAATGCAATCAAATGATTTACTTTTATTAACTACTAGGATAACTAATAAAATGCATTACATTCAAAGTCGGTTAAATTGAATAATAACAATAATAAGGCACAATAATATAAAACAAGAAAGAAAATAAAAGGGGAAAAGAAAGAAGAGGAGGACAGGCTTTCAGCCTGTGTGTGTGTGTGTGTGTGTGTGTGTGTGTGTGTGTGTGTGTGTGTGTGTGTAGCAGAGGTCTGGTTGCTATAGGCTACCACGTGTGTGTGTGTGGTTGACTAAGCTAGCATTAGCTACAGAAAGCATAGACAATGGAAAGGCTACTGATAAGTAGCTGCTTAGCAAAGGCCTAATGTCGTCTAGGCAGGGCCCAAAGGGTCCACAACAATGTCTGGGGTTTCTGTAATAAATGCACACAATTCCGAGTGGAGAGAGAAATGAAGGGGGTGAGAGAGTAGTAGTCGGTGGGAGGAACTCGCGCTGATTACTATGTGTGTGTCTGTTGCTGGGCAACAATGGCGTCCTCTCGGCTAGGTTAACGTTAGCATCAGAACCGTGAACAATAGGGGTAGCTAGCAGCTATGTAGCAAGTAAACCAGGGGTCAGGAACCTATGGCTCTAGAGCCACATGTGGCTCTTTTGGGAATTGTATCTGGCTCTTACTTACTTACGGTTGCCAACCGTCCTTTGAAATACAGAATCACAGAGTCACATATTTATAAATAAATGTATGTGTTCCGTAATGATCTGAAACGGGACACGGGAAACGGGACATTAAAATGTGTTAAAATGCAGGAAATTACATCTAAGAAATACAACATTTTTGGGGGTAGGATTCCCAGACCCCTGCCATCATGAAGTTGACAGTTGGCTACCCTATACTTTTACCAGTTATCAATAGAAGTAATAAACTTGACAGTACACCCTAAATTTGTTGTGCTTAATTGGAACACGTGCTTTTCATTGTAGTCCATGTTTTTAAATGGTATGGCTCTCACAAAATTTTCTTTTTTTAAAATTAGCTTTTATGGCTCTCTCCACCAGAAAGGTTCCTGACCCCTGAAGTAAACCGTGTGGTTTCAGGCGCTTCAAGTTCCGTAGTGGACGCGCGAATGTATCAAAGGGTTCTGGAATTAACGATAACGAGTCCGAGTAGAACAGGGAGAGAAAGAAAACGAAATAAAAGAAATAGCAAGTGGGAGACGTTGCCGTCTACGCAGCCATTACGAGTTGTAAAACTACAGGAAGTGGGGTTTCAGCGTGCTTGTGTAGGCACTGCAAGCCCAACTTGGCTAATGGCTAACTTGCAGAGCGCTCCGAGCAGAGTGGGCTATTCAGAGAATGGTTTACTACAGATTATGCACTCAAAGTGTATAAAAGAGTACCGAAATGCTCGGAGGGTTTTGAGAGTCTAGTACCGTATTAGCCCGAATATAAGACGATCCTGATTATAAGACGACCCCCCATTTTCAGGCTCATGTTTTGGGGAAAAAAGTTTTTTGAAGACTTAATTTTGTTTTACATTGGAAACTTTTCTCAAAATGCAGTTTTTAATTTGTTGGAAAATCTGAGGCTTTTTACAAAGAACAAATTTCACAATATCATTTTCATGGAATTTCCATGATATAAGACCACAGATGGTTACTCATATCCTTCTCCTTTATTTACTCACTTCACCTGTCACGCGCCTACAGCCGCCTGCCTGGGCCCGCCTGTTTAAAGTGCGACGCAACATAGCCTACACTCAGAGCATTAGTCTGCGCCAGCCAGGCAACCAGTCCAGTAGAGATAGGCAATCTATTGTGCAATGCACAGATTTTGCGAAATGCTTAGTTGACAGCAATAGCTAACCAGCAGCCGTCTCGCCAAATCGCCGTTCATTTTATGCATCCAAAGTTTTCCGTTGGACTATAGAAACCGAATGTGACCAAAGGCAGATTGACGCATTGCACTTGAAACCCATGCGCTGCCTATCAGGACCACGTTGACATTAAAAGTCCGATTGATATTCATTTCGTACCAAGGGTAAAACTCCTAGTGATTTTATATGAACAAGACAATCTCTTGCCTTAACCATTATTCTGTGTTGTTGTTGCATCGTTGCGAGGCATATCGTCAAAAGCACCGCTTTCTCGGGTACACACAGATGACCATTGATTGGCTGATAACAGCATCCCAAACTTAGCCTACAGGCTGTTCGTCAAATCACCATTCATTTCTTTAGTTTCTAGTGGTGTTGTCGGCTGACCAGAGAGAACGACCACAGCTTTCATGATGAGACTGTAAAACCAAACACAAATAAAAGCAGAGCAACGGGCCGCGATTGACTTGTGTTTTTCCCCTTGCACTGTCGTCCGCATCGCGTTGACATTGACAGTTGATAGACGTGCGGTGCAACAGTCATAACGAAACAAGCATCTGCAAATTTGATATGGACAAAACAATATCTTAACCCATCCATTAATGAGTTGTGTGCATTGTTGTGAAGCATAGGCTAATGGCCGCATTCAGGTTAAGTAAAAAAATAATAAAAAAAAAAAAATATATTTTTTTACTTTTTTCTCTGGCGCGCGGAAATAAGACGACCCCCCTTTTTAGAGTATTATTTTTAGAACAAAAATCACGTCTTCTATTCGGGCCAATACGGTATTTCGAAAGGGAGAGAGTGAAAGAAAAAGGGAGAGAGAGAGAGAAGGGAAAGAGAGGTGGAACTCTAGTGGCTATGCGTGTCTGTGTAAAAAAATGGTTAGCGATGGTTGAGCTAACCAAGGGCCTGTTATGGCCTGTTACTACAAAAGGCGCAGCGCGCGTATTTCTGGACTAGTAAACAGAACGGCCGCGCTATGACGATCCTCGGAGAGGATTGATTGGTTAATCAATACTTGAACTATTCCGTGCGCACGCCACAAGCGGGGTCGCTAAGCTTAGTAGCCAGTAATACAGAATGGGTTAGCAGAGGGGAACCTAAGCTAAGCAGGAGTATAGACAGAGAAGCAGGAGAAATGCAAATAAACATGTGCACATGGAAAATAACTCAAGTCATAGTTCAAAAACACATCTATCTCAGTACATAAGCTATGCCCAGTGCCTACTGTGTGAGATGAAGAGGAAGATCCCGTTTCCAAAGGGCTCGGTGCGTCCGTCTAGAAGTTTGGGAGTGCAGTCCAGGTTCTCGTCCTCTCGAGAATTTAGGGCTGCAAAAGTCTTTCTTTGTTGCGGCTGAGATTCGTCGGTTGAATCCCAAATGCGAGAAGTTTGTTCCACGGAGGCGTGCGTGGCTTTTCTCGCAGTGAGCTCGCCTTTGGCTCACAGTGTCCGGATAAAGTCTTTAGATATGACCAGGCAAGATCTAAGACTTGACGTGAGGAATTCTTTGCAAAGGTGTTTTAAGCTTATGTAACGGGTGCAGCTGTCAAGCAAGGTGAGCGTTGTCCCTTGCCAGCTCCCGTATTGATATGACGTCACAGATTCAGCTAGCTGCTGAGTGGCTTCGCAGCAAGTGGCGTCTAGGTCAATTTTTATAAAAAGAGCCGAAAGCGGTAGGGCCGCTGGAGCTCTCCCGGTGTTGGTTTTGGTGTTGCTGTAGGCCTATGCAGTGCTCAGATCCGGTGATGCCCAGCTTACCGTATCCATGTCAGTGTGGAGGTATGTGTGCTTGATTGTAAATAGTCATGTGTGTTTGTGTTTCCAAATCTACCGGATGATGTATTCACTAGGCTCTGTTAAATCATTAGGTGAGCCAGGGATCCTCCCCAGGTGCTCGGGTTGTCGCTACCCCAACTTGTAGCATTCTGTCCACCTGTTTGAGGTACGTGCATACCAATGATGTATACCGATGTATTGTATTATGATTGTGTATTTAATGATGGACTAGGCCTACCTGTCACTCACCAATGTTTATCTGACTCCTCAGATGTGCTATCGAGGGTCGGTGGTAACTGTTCACTGCTGTTTTGCCCTTAGATTTTAAGGTGTTACCTCTGTTATTTGTTTTGTTTGATTTCGCTCCGACCGCTCCCACCCCCCCCCCCTCTCTCTCTCTCCGGGCTTGGCTATTTAGTAGGCTATCGTTGTTTGTCAACTACAGTTGATCTGATCTGTTAGTATAACCTTTCTTCAGGGCAGGTTCCCGTGTCCTGTATGCATTAGTATTAGTGGTGAGGTGCACCCACTGTTTGAATCACTTGCTTGACGTGTTAAATCTTACGGATTGAATCACTTGCTTGCAGTGCAAAGACTTATTGATTGAATCACTTGCTTGGCGTGGTATGCCTATGCGCATGTGCGTGTAAACATAGGCATCTTTAATTCAGACACGGTTTACCTGCCCCGATAGTTTGGTGGTGTGCCAAGTTAATTTCATGTACAGCCATCTCGGATCCGAACTCCCTATTCTGCTCAACTTGTCCCCTTTTACTTTATGCGGTGCAGGAGTTTTTAATGTATGTTTATTTTCTTATTTTAAATATGTATTAATAAAGAAATATTTTATTTTTGGAACTGGAAATATACGTCTCTGTCTATGTCTATCCGAACCTGTGTTTGCCTCGCTATCATTGGAGTCAAGGTTTACTCTGGGTGGCGAAATTCCCCCAGTGGCGTAGTCGTGCAATTCCATGCAAATATAATTAATTTCTGGGTTAATTAGGCCTATCATAATTCGGTCCACCTTACTACACTTACAGTGTGTGTAAGATGAACTAAGCAGTCTATGTTTGTTATTCGGCCGGATATCAAACAATACTTTGTCCAAAGGGCTTGCGCGAGTCTCTATAGCGTCTTGTCCGTCCAGCAGCCAAAACTAGAGTGAGGGACAAAGGCCCCTAGGGAAACCTTAAGGTGTTGACCAGGTGATTGTGGGTGGGGCTTTGGTCACAGCGCCTCCTAAAGGAGGAGGACTGAGAACAACATGGACAGGGACCCTGGGCCAGCCATTTGGCAATCAGAGGGGAAGTAACTCTTATGCTAATGATTATTGATGACCTTCGTCTCAATCATCATCAGTTTGGGTCACATGATTCTCATAACTTTGTCATGAGTTTCTCTGCGTAGAGAAGTGGCAGAAATTGTACCTACAGTGTGTGTGTGTGTGTATGTGTTATGTTGTTAATATAGTTCGCTCTGTTCTATTCTTCACAGGGCATCAGCTTCACTGCAGTTCCAGCGGAGCAGAGTTTAGTGGAAAAACACATTCTGCTGCCTTCACCACAGAGAAGCGTTACCCTTGCAGTCAGTGTGAGAAGAGCTTCAAGACTAAAAGAGAAGTCCAAATCCACCAACGTGTTCACACAGGAGAGAAGCCATTTTCATGCACGGACTGCGGAAAGAGTTTTTCATGCTTTTCTAACCTCCTCAGGCATCGCCGCGTTCACACTGAAGAGAGGCCGTACGCTTGCAGTCAGTGTGACAAGAGCTTTAAGACAAAACAAAACCTTCAAGGCCATCAGCGTGTTCACACAGGGGAGAAACCATTTTCATGCTCTGACTGTGGAAAGAGCTTCTCACAGGCTGATCACCTCCACTCACATCGCAGCGTTCACACTGCAGAGAGGCCGTACGCTTGCAGCCAGTGTAACAGGAGCTTTAAGAGAAAAGATGATCTCCTAAACCACCAGCGTGTTCACACAGGAGAGAAACCATTTGTATGCACCCACTGTGGAAAGAGATTCACACAGTCTTCTGGCCTCCATGTACATCTTCGCTCTCACACTGGAGAGAAACCATATTCATGCACGGACTGCGGAAAGAGTTTCTCAGACCCTGGTAGCCTCCACAAACATCGTCGCATTCACACTGGAGAGAGGCCGTACCCTTGCAGTCAGTGTGACAAGAGCTTTAAGACAAAAGGAAACCTCAACAAACACCTGCTTGTTCACACAGGGGAGAAACCATTTTCATGCTCTGACTGTGGAAAGAGCTTCTCACGGGCTTCTCACCTCCACTCACATCGCCTTATTCACACTGGAGAGAAGCCGTACCCTTGCAGCCAGTGTGACAAGAGCTTTAAGACAAAAGGAAACCTCAACAAACACCAGCGTGTTCACACAAGGGAGAAACCATTTTCATGCACTGACTGTGGAAAGGGTTTCCCAACATCGTCTGACCTCCATGTACATCGACGTTGTCACACTGGAGAGAAACCATTTTCATGCACGGACTGCGGAAAGAGTTTCTCAACCTCTTCTAACCTCCACAAACATCGCCTTATTCACACTGAAGAGAAGCCGTACGCTTGCAGTCAGTGTGACAAGAGCTTTAAGACAAAAGCAGAGCTCCAACGCCATCAGCCCATTCACACGGGGGAGAAACCATTTTCATGCACAGACTGTGGAAAGAGCTTCTCACAGTTTGCTTACCTCCACTCACATCGCCGCGTTCACACTGGAGAGAGACCGCACGCTTGCAGTCAGTGTGACAAGAGCTTTAAGACAAAATATGAGCTCCAACGCCATCAGCCCATTCACACAGGGGAGAAACCATTTTCATGCACAGACTGTGGAAAGAGTTTCGCACATTCTTCTGCCCTCCACATGCATCGTCGCATTCACACTGGAGAGAGGCCGCATCCTTGCAGTCAGTGTGACTACAGCTTTACCTCAAAAAGAGATCTTCAAAGGCACCAGTTTGTTCACACGGGGGAGAAACCATTTTCATGCATCGACTGTGGAAAGAGTTTTTCATCTCCCAACGGCTTCCGCGCACATCGTCGCATTCACACTGGAGAGAAGCCGTACGCTTGCAGTCATTGTGACCAGAGCTTTAAGAGAAAAGACAGGCTCCAAATCCACCAGCGTGTTCATACAGGGGAGAAGCCATTTACATGCACCGACTGTGGAAAGAAATTCTCGCAGCTTGCTAACCTCTACACACATCGTCGCATTCATACTGGAGAGAAGCCGTACGCTTGCAGTCAGTGTGACAAGAGCTTTAAATTAAATACACAGCTCCAAATCCACCAGCGTGTTCACACAGGGGAGAAACCATTCTCATGTATCGACTGTGGAAAAAGTTTTTCACATTATTCCGCCCTTTGCATACATCGTCGCATTCACACTGGAGAGAAGCCGTTCGCTTGCAGCCAGTGTGACAAGAGCTTTAAAACTAATGCAGAACTCCAAATCCACCAACATGTTCACACGGGAGAGATGCCATTTTCGTGCACGGACTGTGGAAAGAAATTCTCACATTCTTCTAACCTTATCACGCATCTCCGCATTCATACTGGAGAGAGGCCGTACCCTTGCAGTCAGTGTGACAAGAGCTTTACAACTAAATCAAATTTCCAAAGTCACCTGCGTGTTCACACAGGGGAGAAACCATTTTCATGCACCGACTGTGGAAAGAATTTCTCACATTCTTCTCACCTCCACACACATCGCCTCATTCACACTGGAGAGAAGCCATTCGCTTGCAACCAGTGTGACAAGAGCTTTAAGACTAATGCAGAACTCCAAATCCACCAACGTGTTCACACGGGAGAGATGCCATTTTCGTGCACCGACTGTGGAAAGAAATTCTCACATTCTTCTAACCTTAAGAAACACTTGTCATCACACTTGAGAGAAGCCTTAAGCTCTCAGCCAGTGTAACGAGTTTCTCACAGTCCTCTAACCTTAAAGCTACAGTGGCGGTCATATGTTTACATACCCTAACAGAATATACACTTTGCTACCGATTTCCAATAGGATGTGACTGATTACACAAAACATTTTTGTTTTCCATCCGAGGACAATGCTCCAGCCACTCAGCTTGCCAATTAAGCTGTGGATGGAAGACCACCATATCAATACCCTGACATGGTCAGCCCAAACTCCAGGCCCGAACCCCCTTGAAAACTTCTGGAATGTGGTCAAGAGGAAGCTGGATGGTCACAAGCCATCAACCCAAGCTCAGTAACTTGAATTCTTGCACCAATCCTGGAACAAAGTCTAAATAGAATAAAGTACCAAAACGCATGATAGCTGTGACTACAAATCGGGCTTATTCCACCAAATATTGCCTTCTGAATTCTTCCTAAGTTAATATCATCTTCTTTTCTTTGCCATTTTTGAGATTTGGAAACATTGCATCTTGTGTTTTACTTTGACCATTTTGAGATTTTCTGCAAATAACTGATCCAAATGACAATATTTTCTTTCGAAATTCAGAGGAAATGTCGGTAGTTTATAGAATGAAATAGCAATGTTTGAGTAAAACAAACACATATCTATCCAAAGTAATATCAGAAAAACTGAACATTTCGAAATGGTCTCTCAATACTTGCCGCAGCTGTATATAAAAATACTGCACAGTTGAAAAGACAAGTTTGAAAGTGCTTATGTCCAGCATTAGCAATAATGCTGTCATCAATCTGTGGAACTTATGGACTAATGGAAAATGTGATTCTTGAGCTTTATAAGTAAGATTTTATGATTCACTGTGATACAGACTGACACTTTTTTCATTATAAATCTCAGTATAGATCCATAGTAGAGCATATACACAGGAACCTATAAGGGGAGGAGACAGACTGAATGATTACTGCAAAGAGAGACTTTTTGGATTCACAGTATGGATGCCATGACCTACCCAGGTTTAAATGATGAAATTGACTTCAGGTCTTTGCTATGATGCGTATGATGTTAAGAGTATGATAGTTTGAATATGACCCAGTGTCAGATGCCTAGCCTCCATTGTGTTGTCTATTATGTTTTCTTTTTCTACCATTCTATGTCCTACTATTCAGCTTTTTACTATTCAGCATTTTTATATTCAGCATTTTCTTACCACTCTTTCAATGCCCCATACATCAATTCTTTGTGATTATTGTAACATGAACGTGTTTATACGTGACCTATGTGACCTCTGAAGGTTTACTGTGTTACCCAGGTACCTGAGTTTCTAACCACGCCCTGATGAAGGCCAGACGGCTGAAACCGGTCAGCGTTTTTAACATGTTAACCCTGATGTGAAATAAAGGGTTTTTAATACTTCAACTACCTTGACTCAAAGGAGAGTGCTTTGGATACAGTTCAACAAAACAATAATAATAATTTTGTATTTGTATAGCACTTTATCATACAAGGCATGATTGGCGTGATTGGCATTCATCAATCTGACGTGAATTGCAGGTTTAGCCCCCATGGCATGCTTGTGAGGCAGTTCACTCGCTGCTCCAAGTAGGAAGCAGCGTTTTTTATGTCTTGGGAAATCACGTTAAGGCGGATTCATACTTGGCGTAACTGGCGCTAACCTCCTTCATACCTCACTCGCGACGATGGCGTGCGCTCAAAATGACGTCACACGCCCCTCCGCAAGCTGGCGCGGCGCGAGGTCGTGCACCCCACATTTTTTGTAACTTGGCGTGCACCACCAGCGACCATGCAGGTAGGCAGACAAAGCGGGAGTTGCGAAGAGAGGCTACAGCTACTGTAAGCTACTACAGAATGGATCCTGCATCATTTTGAAGATAATAAAATGTCCTAGAGAGTTATTTTATCTTCTCCCTTAAATGTTGTTCAGTGAAACAATTGTTTACTTTGTTCAGAAGCACGTTGTGTTTGGCGATCTATTTATAAATTCTGCAGCCAGAACAATCTCACATGGTGTTGGAATGATCTGGCAATGTAGGCTACAACAAAAATCTATGTTTCATTGTGGTAAGTCATAAGTCAGACGTTCAGTAGCCCTACAGCAGCCGTGTTTGGCTTTCTATTTTAGATCGCTACAACCGCTGCATCTGATTCTGCCGGCGATTTCTGCAGTTTCTCTCATGAACAGCAGAGGGCACACTTCTGAAAATGCAAGCAAAAGCCTGTAAATGGCGCTTTTGACTATGAATGGTCTGCCACATTTTAATGGTTCTCGCGCCAAAGTGCGCACGTTAAGTATGCAGAGCCCTTTAGGAAAAACTGTCCAACTTGTTTGCCAAGCATTCAAGTCCACCTTTATTAGACTAAGCAGATCTCGTGTTGATCAAGCATTTTTATGCTTGGTTGCGTCCGTGCCTAATACGTGTCCTGCAACTGAGGGACGAGTCTGAACCCGGCTTTAAACATGCGTCATTCAGTGAATACTTTTCACAAGGTAAAAGCTTTCCTCTGTAGTCTACAAAGCGGATTCCAAAAAAGTTGGGACACTTTGTATTTTGTGAATAAAATCAAAATTGTGGCATTTTCAAAACATTCAATATGTTAATAAGGTAGAACATCATATACAGACAACATATCAGTTGTTAAAGTCAAACAGAATTATTGTTTTGAGGTAATTATGTGGTCATTTAAAATTTCACCCTTGCAACAAATCCCAAAAAAGTTGGGACAGGGCCAATAAAATGCTTTTTATATTGGATAAGACTAAACACAACACAAGGGATGAGACTGAACAGTTAAATACTTTGACTGATGGCATAATTGTATTCAAAAATTAAATATTTTGATGTGCGAGACATGATTTCAGCAGCTCAACTGATAGGTGTGTTCTTCAACTTGTTTACCTTTTTGTTATGCTTAATATGTGGCATATCCTGACTGCAGGAAAACAATTTTGTGACCTGTTTACTCTTATGATGGAACCACACTGTTGGAACATAGAAGAGATTGACATTTGCCACCGTTATGGGGCAATATCTAAAGGCGGTGCTCCAAAATATAATGCCTTGGTAGCTATGCATGCTGTTTAAAGTCTGTATTTATCATTCAACATTCATTTTAATGCTCTACATGAGCAAGAAGACCATAACCAAGGCACCTCTGCCCCCATTTACCATCATATATGCTCTCTTTAAGACTGAAAACTAAATCAAGCTGAAGTATTCACTTTCTATATAACCTGGAGGGTGCATGACTCCTAGATTTTAAAAAAGGATGAAATATTTTCCATTCTGTAATTAGAGGACAGTTTCACATGTCTCCTAGGTCCATCTAGAATGAGCTTTCCGCATGCAACACTGTTTAATGTCTGCATAATGTGCATTAATCAAGTGTTGTGTTTATGGTCATTTTTTCGAGAGCTGTCATTGTTGGAGTGTCATAGTTTGCTTATTGACGATGAGTATGTCATGATCTCATAACTCATGCAATGATTACACAGAACTCTATATTACGGAAATAGGCCTTATATGCCTGCAATTTTGATAATTACATTTTTCTGTGTAATAGATAAGTAATTAGCCCCTCAAAATCTTCGCTTCTGAGTGCCACAGCCTCTCTGTGATGGTATTTTATTTGTGCATTCATGTTGGCAGTCAATATAGTTCCTTTTAAAATATTCTTCCTTGTGTTATTTTTAGAATTGTCCAACTATTACAACATGTGTTGGCCCTGTCCCAACTTTTTTGAGATATGTTGCATGGGTCAAATTTGAAATGATAACATAATTACCTCAAAACAATAATTCTGCTTGACTTTAACAACTGATATGTTGTCGGTACATAATGCTCTACCTTATTAACATATTGGATGTTTTGAAAATGCCAGCATTTTTATTTTATTCACAACATACAAAGTGTCCCAACTTTTTTGGAATCCGCTTTGTATATTCTATATTCTATATTTCTATATAGACAATCTAAAAGCATTTTGTGAAATCATTCTGTGGTCATTTTGGAGGTGGGCACGGCAAAAAAGCACACTAAATTCATTACATTACATTACATTACATTGCATTTGGCAGATGCTTTATAACCAAAGCGACTTTCAAAAAGAGGACATAATCAAGCCAACATCACAAGCAAATACAAAGTGCACAGGAGATATACAGAACAACAAGTGCAGTTGCAAAGAGGGGTTAGTTTTTTTTTTCATAAAGAGTAAATAACTAGTACACACACACGCAGTAAACTAAACTAAACAAATTCAATGGCGTCTGGTGTAGGTTTACTTACTTAATTCATTTCTAAGCCGGAGGCTTTTTCTAAGATCATAACAGCATGCACAGCGGGATTCAGTCATGGCACAAGCCAGGCAGAGGTTTACTGTATATTGATATTGCTTTAAAATGTAAATGATCCTGCACCCTTTGTAGTTTTATTATTATTTTTGTTATTATTACATTACACTTAGCTGACGCTTTCATATATTCAAAGCGACTTACAACTATTCTTTTTCAGGGTATTGAAAAAGACAACAACACTCAACCAGTCACTTTGACGTAGGGGTGGGTATTGGCAAAGGGTTCACGATTCGATGCGCATCACGATACACATGCCACGATGCGATTCTATCACGATGCATTGCGATTCATGTACTACTGTGATGCATTGCGATATTTACTTCAGTAAATGTGTAAAATACAGCTTATTTGTCAGTTGCTGTGTAGCTTTCTTAAGTCAGTTCATTCTATTTAAGCATTCTATCATCTGGGTGAGAGTTTACATCACAACAGAAATATTACCTATTCTCTACTGAACAAAATAACCTGTGGCAAATCAAATTTTATTGTTATCAAATAATCAATTGTCATGAATCCATGCAGTATATTGAGAAAATAAGTATCACGATACCTTGTCATGAATCGATGCATTGTATCGTGAGAGTAAGTATCGCGATGCATCAATATGACGATTATTTTGCACACCCCTACTTTGACGGGAGAAAACTTTCACCCCAACTAGAGCTCTAAATAGTAGCCTGAATGTCCAGGCGATGTTTTGTCCGATGGCCTTTGCCATTATCCACCTAAAAATGTATTAGAATGCAAGAAATTGCATCTAAAAATACAAAATTGGCCCCCAGACCCCTAACCACAGAAGAAGTCCTCCTTTCTGGTTGTAAGGACATGGTCAACCAAACACTAATAAATAAAATAAATAAATAAATATAATTATAATAATAGTTTTAATAATAATGTCAACAAGGTTATCTTCCACACACCGCGCTCTTCCGTCTTGTTGGTGCGTCTCTGAAGTAATCTAGTAGTTAGGAAATGGATCGCACTCAGTTTTTTCAGAGACACTGAAGAAGGCTCTGTGCAGCCGAAACGTCTGTCCCTGCAATGTTCACTTCAAATAAAAAGAAAACAACAAGAAAGAAGAAAAAACTGAGTGTGATCCATAATAATGTTAACAACAATGATAATAATAGAAATAATAATAAATGTAATAACAGTAATAATAATAATAATTATTATTAGGCTATTGTCTATTATCGGCTAATTGACTGGTAAAAAAAGATGGCGAGTGACTGGTAGGTTATTAAAATCTGCCAGCCACAGTGACTGGTGGGGAAAAAACTTCTAAAAAAAGTTCCACCCCTGGCATCTAGTAAGGTGCCCAACTAAGTTTTTTTTAAAACCTATTATTATTATTATTATCATTAGTAGTAGTAGTAGTAGTAGTAGCCTAGGCCTATATCAGAGATTTTTTCTAAAGGAGCAACAGTATCTCTGCCTATATGGTAACCTAGCAGTAGGCCTATTAGTAGCATGTTTTACCACAGATTCTGTAAGAGACAAATTCTATACGGGCTGTGGTTTTACTTTGAAGTAGAGATTTATTTTGACATTGAAGTTGGTCAACATCTGGCCATTCGTGACTTCCTCTCGTTCAAGGAAATCTCAAAACAAACAACCGCACAGCCCCGACAAGTGTAGCCAGGACAGAAGAAGAGACGGAATCTGTGGGGAGGTGGTGCGAGACGGTGGCAGCGTTTTTGGCTTGTGCGTTGGTTGTTCTCAGTGGAAAGAACAGTGGTAACACCAAACAAGGCTAAACCACGATATTTCGTGGTAGCCTGATGCGTTCTTGGGCTGGGGAGGACAGTATGGGGTTCTCAGACAGTATGGATAGTGCAGGAGAAGAGTTTACTGTTGTGGGTCCTAATAGACAGGCGAAGCGGGGCAGAGAGAGACATAGTAAATCGAGCACAGGGAGTGATGGGGAGTCTCAGCAAACTAAAACAAGGAAGACAGAAATTGCTGTAATTGTGAAATTGAAAGGTAACACTAAGGGTTTGAACTCACTGCAACTGGTTGACTGTTTGGCGAAAGAAATAGGACATTTCCAACATGCGAAAACTCTTGCTAATGGCAGAATCCTAGTAGTGTGCAACTCTAAAAAACAACAGGATCGGGCTCTTGCATTAACTTCTCTAAATAAATGTGATGTGGAGGTGTTTGTACCAGGGACAGGCTCAAGGGCTAAAGGTGTAGTTTATGGAGTGCCTACCGAGATTTCTGATGAAGACATCCTGGCCAACGTTAAAGGGGCAAAGGTTTGCGAAGTGAAGCGTTTCCAAATTACTAAAGACAATGAGAAAGTACCCAGTCAAACAGTGCTGTTGACATTTGACACCGAGACTATTCCTAGACGCATTGGACTTGGTTATTTGAGCTTTCAAGTGAAACCTTACATTAGACCTCCTCTGCGGTGTTTCAATTGTCATAGATACGGGCATGTTGCGGCAGTGTGTAGAGCAAAAAGAAAGTGTGGGAAATGTGGGGGAGACCACAATTATGAGGATTGCAATGCGGCCTTATGCTGCCCAAATTGCGGGGGAAATCATAGTGCTGGTTACAAGGGCTGTCGGGTATATGCGAGCGCTTTGGAAGTCCAAAAAGTGAGGACAAACGAAAATGTGTCTTATGCTGAAGCGTTGAGAAGAGTGAAAAATGTTGGTTACTCCCAGTCCCCGCAGGTGTTGGCACCTAGAGCGCAAGCTATTTCCCCTCCGAGCGACAGCTTCATTATTAAGAAGGTGGATTTTCTGGCATTTATTTCAGATGTGATTTCAGGTTCAAAATTCTCCAAGGTGGCAAATAGGTCTGATGTAATAAAGCTTGTATCCGCGGCGGCAGGTAAATATTTGCAAGTCAGTGTATCTCCTGAATCCTTGTTTAATTTCCTCAAAGAGCGAGAGGGTCGTGTTACGGGTTCCCAGAGTAGTGTGGGGGGAGCGGAGGGGTAGATGGCCTTTAATCTCCTGCAGTGGAATGCTCGCAGTCTGATTGGTAATGGTCAGGAATTCAAAAGGTTTGTTACTGCTAGTGAAATAAGCTATCATGTTATTTGTGTCCAGGAGACTTGGCTAAAGCCCGCTTTGGACTTTGTTTTACCGGGGTATATGTCGGTGCGTAAAGATAGAAGTGATAGGGCAGGGGGGGGTTGTTGTACATTTATTAAGACTGGTGTAGAGTATAAGGTGGTGCCAATAGAGTCGAACCTAGAACTAATAGTGATAGAAATTTGGAGCACCACTGGGAGGATTTCCCTGCTTAATTTTTATAACCCATGTCTACGTTTGAGTGCAGTGGAGCTTGAGGATATTATGAGGCAGGTACGCCCCCCGGTTATTTGGACAGGAGATTTTAATGCACATGTTTTATGGGGTAGCAGTAGGACTGATGGCAATGGAGAAGTTGTTGAGGAGATTATGCATGATTTTAACTTGGTATGTATTAATGATGGGCATCCTACTAGAGTGCAACTTGGTTCCCTAACCCCTTCATGTTTGGACTTAATGATAGTCTCTGGCGAGTTGGCAGGTAAGAGTCAATGGGAGGTGCTTGACCCTTTTAACTTGGGTAGCGACCATTTCCCAACTGTAGGCACTTTTGGGCTGAGGCTACCGGCTGAGATGGATAGGATAGAAGGACGATTTAATTTTTTGAAAGCAGATTGGGAAAAGTTTGAAACCTTCTGTGATGATCTCTTACCAGGCATCCAAGATAGCTCTGTAGATGAGTGGAATAGTGGTCTTTGTAGTGTAATTTCTGCAGCGGCGGCGGCAGCTATTCCCAGGAAAGGCACAGGCCAAAAGAAGAAAGCGGTTCCCTGGTGGAATAAGGAATGTGATGAGGCAATTAGGAATAGAAATAAAGCCTTTAGAGTGTTGAGGCGGTTTCCCACTGTTGATAATCTTGTGCGTTATAAATTCTGTAGAGCGTTGGCCAGGAAAGTAGTCAAATCTGCTAAGAAAAGTAGTTGGAGAGAGTATTGTGCTTCATTGTCAGGTGACACTCCAGTGTCTCAACTATGGTCTACTGTAAGGAGGATGAATGGGGTAAGTAGGAAGGCGACTGTCCCTGTGCTTGTAGATGAGAGTAGGACTGCTGTGACCCCTGCAGAAAAGGCAAATCTTTTAGTGGACACATATAGGAAGGTGCACAGTTCAGACAATTTGGATGAGGAAAGCAGGGACCTGAGGGAGCAGTTTGTGAGTCGGTCTATGTCCCCCCTAGATCCAGCATGTGATGTTGTTAATGTTTTCTTTTCTATTGATGAATTAAAGCGGGCTATAGATGCAGGCAGGAAGTCAGCCCCTGGAATGGACAACCTCCATTATGAAATGTTTCATCATGTGTCTGACGTCCTCCTGGATGAAATGCTTAGTTTAATGAATGAAAGCTGGAGGCAAGGCCAGCTGCCAAAGGCATGGAAACATGCGGTTGTTGTTCCGGTGTTGAAACCCGGGAAGGATCCTAGCTCCCCTTCCTCATATAGGCCCATAGCCCTTACCTCTGTGATATGTAAGCTTATGGAACGAATGGTGACGGACAGATTGGTCCATTTTTTTTAGAAACTAAAGGAGCATTGGTAGACTACCAGAGCGGGTTCAGGAAGGGAAGGAGTACCATGGACAACGTAGTTGCCCTTGACTATGAAATCAGGAGAGCGTTTGCTAATAAGGAGTCCCTTGTTGCTGTATTTTTAGATATTGAGAAGGCCTATGATATGATGTGGAGAGATGGCCTCCTCCTAAAACTCTCAAGCCATGGTGTTAGCGGACGTATTCTTGAATGGATTAGGAATTTCTTGGAAGGTCGCACTATTCAAGTTAAAGTAGGGCAAGCCTTCTCAGATGAAGCATACATAGAGAACGGCACTCCGCAAGGCAGTGTAATTAGCCCAATTCTCTTCAACGTCATGATCAATGATATATTTCTAGAGCTATCCCCTGGGACTGGGAGATCCCTGTACGCAGATGATGGGGCCCTATGGGTCAAGGGCAGGAATATCCCTTTTATTTCGAATAAATTAAATCATGAACTGAAAATTGTAGAAAATTGGTCTAGGAAATGGGGATTTAAGATATCTGTGGCCAAATCTAAATTTGTGGTGTTTAGTCGCAGAAGGAAATGTGATGTATCTTTGTCTCTTTATGGGTTCCCCATAGAGAAGGTCGAATGTTTCAAATACCTAGGTATGTGGTTCGATAGCAAGCTTAATTGGAACAAACATATTTCTAGTATAATTGCTAAAACTGGCAAGGTGATAAATGTCTTGAGATGTTTGACTGGGTTCTCTTGGGGGGCGGATAAGGGCACCTTGTTAACCATATATCAAGCTATGATCAGGTCCATCTTTGATTATGGGTGTCAGGCGTATGGTGCAGCTGCAACATCCTGTTTAAAAAAGCTTGATGTCATACAGTCAAAGGCCCTTAGAGTCTGCTGTGGTGCATTCTCCTCCACATCAATCCCTGCCCTACTGGTCGAAACGGGAGAGAAGCCTTTAAAATTAAGAAGGACTCAACTTGCGTTACACTACTGGAATAGACTTAGGGAAAAAGTGTCTATATGCCCTACTAGTCATATCCTTATGGACTGTTATGAGTTTGGCCCTCAGCAGGCACATAACCAGCCGTTCATAAAACAGTGTATGGAGCATGCCAAGGACTTTAATTTAGTTGACTTGGACCCAGTCCAGAGCTCTCATTGGGGACCAGTCCCTTCCTGGCTCCTCCCCTCTGTACAAGTCGATCTTGGGTTGCATGAGTTCAAACATGACGAAGAGGTAGAATTCTCTTGTGATTCTGTTGTGGAGTACATCCAGCTTAACTGGAACTCCTACCTACACATTTTCACTGATGGATCCAAAGACCCGGGTTCTGGTAGAGCTAGTTGCGCTTTCTGTATCCCATTGATTAATTATAAAAAAGGATTCAGAATAAGTGATAATATGTCTGTATTTACTGCAGAGGCTATGGGCATTTTAAAAGCCCTGCAATGGGTAGCAGAGGACCAATCTAAAAATGTATTAATCTGCTCTGACTCCCTATCAGTTCTTCACTGCCTTAAAGTTCTCTCTTCTAATGCTCGTCCTGATTTAATCTCTGATATTCTCCTTCTGCTGTATGACCTTTACAGGAGAGGCTACTACATTTCATTCCTGTGGGTTCCAGCTCACATGGGGGTCGAGGGAAACGAGCTTGTTGACCACTGTGCCAAAGAAAGCCTAGAGAGCAACGAGGTTTCCTTGCTAGTCAGGCCTGGTCGAACCGAATTAAGGAGTAGACTTATGGAAAAAGTGTTCCAGTCATGGCAGCTCCAGTGGGACAAAGAGGTAAAGGGGAGACATTTGTATGCAATTCAGCCGTCTATAAGTACCCACTGTACAGTATCTGGAGTTAGGTCTCAGCAGGTTGTGATAACACGTCTCAGATTAGGGCATTGCGCCCTGAATTCTAATTTACACTTGATTCATAAACATCAAGATGGGCTGTGTGACGTGTGTAGAGTACCTGAGACAGTTTCCCATGTCTTAATAGTGTGTGTAAAGTATAGACAGTTTAGGCGTGTACTTTTCAGTGATCTTTCCGAACTTGGTGTTACCACTGTTTCTATCCCCGTCCTGTTACAATTGAAGGACTATAAAGTTACCACCAGTCTTCTCAAGTTTTTAAAATCCTCTGGCCTCTATGCCAGAATATGAGGCCCATATACTGTGAGCTCTATTATCCCGTAGGTGGCGGCAATACGCCTGTAGGCGTCCAGTCCGCCATTAAAATCCCATAAGAAGAAGAAGAAGAAGAAGTGTAGCCAGAAAATATCTACTTTTTATTGTTTGCATTCCAGAAAGTGCATTCAAAGGCCTATCGTTTTGTTTTACAGCCATATTTCTCCTGACGACAAAACCCCCCCGACTGCTTTGGATGACCCGAAATAGTGCAGGTAGGTCCGTTTAGTTAGTTCATTCGAGGTTTGTAGTAGCCACGGTCTCTGGTGTGTGTTGTTGCAGCATTATCTTTGGTTAGAGGCGTATGGCATGATTTAGCTGTGTCTGCAATGTCACAAGAAGATATATGGCCATCCACTGTTGTATTTAATTATCTACAAGAGCTTGTAACAGTGGTGTAGTCTACGTAGTACGCAGTATATCCTCAGGGATTTCAGTATATGTTGAGGTGTTCATCCGGCAGCAGATTTCACCTACGTGGCGAATAATGAGCGGAGCGGAGATTCACAGTTTTCTTATTTATTGAATAAACACGGAGCTGAACTTCTGCATGACTTCTCTCTGTTCATGCAGGACCCGAACACTGACCAGTATGCGTGATCACGTCACACCCTATATCACACGCAGGTGATTGATTGGCTAAACCATCTCTACTGTACACAACATTCCATATCACAATAAGAGCGTTACATTTAACACCCCCACTCGCTCTTATTCCATTACATCACATAGAAAACAAAATCACATAGAAAACAACTCATTACATCTGAAAAACTCATTACATTCATTTACCAAACATGTGTCTTGCAAAACCTCTCAACTTCAGCTTAGCACAGACGTGGGCAAACTCAGGCCCGGGGGCCACATGCGGCCCGCTCTGCCATTTCATGCGGCCCTCAGAGCCTTTCCCAGAAAAAAAATGCTGATTCATATGGTCACTCACTCTTAGATGGCAACCTAAAACAAGGGTCTTGGAAACTTAAGATTACTAAAGTCTACATCTAGATACAATTAGCAGGAATGGCATAACTGACAATGTTGTAATTATGTTGGCGTACGCCACTTCTTATTATTGGCACGGGCAAGTCGCTTATGACATCTGGCCCTTTGGTCAACTTTCTAAACCCAATGCGGCCCTTGGGCCAAAATAATTGCCCACCCCTGCCTTAGCAGCTGGCTTGGTCAAAACATCAGCAACCATTTGCTCTGTAGGACAGTACTCCAAAGTAAACCTTCCATTATTTACATTCTCCCTGATGAAGTGGTACTTTATGTCAATATGCTTGCTTCTCTGTCTATTCACAGGATTTTTAGCCAGTGCAATGGCACCTTGGTTATCTTCGTACACTGTGCTCTGTGCATATTTGTAATTGTCAACACCACTTAAAAGTTGCTCTAAGTAAATGCCCTCTTGTATGGCAGATGCTAAGGCCATGTATTCTGCCTCACACGTTGATAACGCTACTGTTGGTTGTTTCCTTGTTTTCCAGGATATTAAAGAGCTTCCCTCATTTAAAGTGGCACAATACCCTGATGTGCTTCTCCTGTCGACCGAATCTGATGCCCAGTCAGCATCACTGTAGACTCTTAGGCCTAGTTTTTCTGTGTCGCTTCTCCTGAAGTACAATTTCTTTTCTTTTGTACCTTTGAGGTATCTGAACACGTGTTTAACTGTGTTCCAGTGCTCTAAAGTTGGTTCAGCAAAGTGCTGGGAGAGTTTACTGACCACGAAACTAATGTCAGGCCTAGTGCATGTGGACAAGTAAATTAA
Source organism: Engraulis encrasicolus (assembly GCF_034702125.1). NCBI lineage: Eukaryota > Metazoa > Chordata > Actinopteri > Clupeiformes > Engraulidae > Engraulis > Engraulis encrasicolus. Next base: position 50,290,833 of record NC_085871.1, on the reverse strand, counting down.
GCTTCCTACAGCCTCCCTGTACTTTCTCGGCTCTTGCATTTTCTCTGCATCTTCTGTGTACTCTAGTTTCGCTTCACATGGTGTTTCTCTAGGCTTGCAGTCCTGCATGACAAACCTGTCTAAAACCTTGTTCACAAATTTCTCCTGTGACATTGTAACGACACCATCTGTCTGTTCAAAATCAATCCCCAGGAAATGCTTCAGTTTCCCCATATCTTTCATTTTAAACCTTTCGGTGAGCGTCCGCTTCACCTTTTTCAGCACATTCTCATTGCTGGCAGCAATGATGAGATCATCAACCCATGCTATTATGATCACCTTTTCGTTGTTTCTTTCCTGTGTGTAAACACATGTATCTGCAGCATTTTGGACGAAATCATTCTCAACCAGGCATGTGTGTAGCATTGCATTCCAATTTCTCCCAGATTGCTTTAACCCGTAAATGGATTTCTGTAGCTTGCACACTAGCTTCTCACCCCTGTCTGATTTCTTTTCAAACCCTTCAGGTTGCTCCATGTAGAGCTCACAATCAATTGGTGCATGCAAATAAGCTGTCTGAACATCCATCGGATGTAAGACTAAATTCTCCTGCACTGCTTTTTGCATGACAACCCTTGCAGTCGTCATGTCAGCTGTGGGTGAGAATGTTTCGTCATAATCTGTACCTGGTTTCTGACTGTAGCCTTTTGCTACTTACCATGCTTTGTATGCAGACCCATCAATCTCGTTTTTCAACGTGTAAACCCATCTACCCCCCACTGTCTGTTTGCACGGTGGCAACTGGGTCAGGATGAAGGCTTCGTTCTCCTCGAGAGATTGCATCTCCTCTCTCATTGCAGCTTTCCACTGCCTTGCTTTGTTTGACGCAATGGCGTCCTGGTAAGTATGAGGTATATCACACACTGCCCTGTAACAACAGTCCACGCAAGTGTTGAGATTGTCCTCCTCTGTGTCACCTGTGTCATAGTCCTGCAGGTGAGCCGGCCTCCTTTTGGCCCGTGGTGGGTTCTTTCTGTAAACAGTCTCTGTGACATCACCTGGCTGGGTACGTTCAGTCTTTTCAGGTGAAGCACGAACACCACCACTCTGGACACTCTGACCTGCATTTTCGGGTTTCTCATCAACCCTCTCATCATCATCAGTGTTGTCAACCATGGTATGTATGTCCCCATGACCTGTGTGTGACTGCTCTGTTTGTGTACTCATCTCATTTGTCGTTTTTGTTGTGAATTTCACCAACCTATGTTTCTGTACCTTCTCTTTGTCTGGGTAGTACACTAGGTATGCCGGGCTGTTTTTGTCTAAGCCTACGAAAACACCTTCGTCACATCGCGATTCCATTTTGCCTTTCTCTTGCTTGTAAGCAAAACACGCAGATCCAAACTTTTGCAATTTGGACAGGTTAGGTACATTGCCTGTGAACAGCTCGTATGCTGTCTTCTTTGTGCGCCTATTGTAACACCTATTTCTCACATAGGCTGAGGTCTGAACAGCGTAGTTCCACAAGTTATCAGGTAACCCGCTTTCGATCAGTAGGCATCTGCTCATCTCATAGAGTGTGCGCCAACCTCTTTCTGCAGTGCCGTTTTGGTGGGGCGAGTAAGGCGCCGACGTCTCGTGTCTAATCCTACTTTTCCTTAGGAGTGTCTGGAACTCCTGCCCTGTAAATTCAGTGCCGTTATCAGAACGGACACACTTGACTTGCCCGTAGGGGGCTACATCCGCCAAGAACTTCTCTGTGGCCTTAACTGTGTCACTCTTCGACTTGAGAAAGTACACAAACACCGTGCCTGAGTAATCATCTGTAAATGACTGCACATATCGATGCCCTTCCATGCTCGGGGTACGCATGGGGCCTGCTAAATCAGTGTGTACTAACTCTAGGGGCCCTTTTGCCTTCCTATCTGGCTCCCTATTTCGTGTCTGTGTGAATTTCCCTTGTGTGCACACATCACATGACATTTTCACCCCAGAAGAACCTCCCTTAATCTCCATGCCCTTCACCACACCTTGTAAATTTTTCACATCTTCCAAATTACAGTGACCTAATATCTGATGCCAGGTCTGCACATCATGACACACTTTCACCTGGTCAGCATCATTCTCAACAGTAGGCAAGTAATACAAGTTACCACTCTCGTGTATGTCAAACCTGCGTCCATCACTGCCGATAATGCGACTGTCCCCTTTCTCGAAGATCACCGTCGCACCTCCGTTGGCTGCTCTCGACACCGAAAAGATGTCGTGTGGGTATGTCGGCATGTAGAGCGCATCCCTCAGCTGCGCCCTGCGTTGCTGTCCCCTGCTGTCCAGCAGGTGGATCACCGCGGTTCCTCTGCGCTGCGCCATCCCGTTGCACTTGCTTCCATCCGCCAACTCCACCGAGTGGGTGCTCGGCTGGAACGAGTGGTCGAAGCTCTCGAACTTGCTGATGTCGTTGACGATGTGGGAAGTCGCCCCTGCGTCCACCATGATCCCCTTCTTCTTCACGTTGCCCGGTGGTCTCTCTCGCTGGACGTAGTTGGCCATGAAGAGGGCATCGTCGGCTCCATCCGCTCCATCTCGCTCGGCTCCATCCGCTCCATCTTGCTTCTCCGCGAATTTTCTGGCGCCATCTTGCTCGCGCTTCTTCTTGCAGATGGACTCTGCGTGCGTGGCGTTCTTGCAATGGCCGCACCAGACTCGCCTGTAGCATTTTCGCGCCCTGTGTCCCTTTGTTCCACACGTCCCAGATAGCAAAATGTTTTTGGCAGAGTTTTGGGCCAAATTGTGTCTTGGCCTTTTGGCTGGCTTCGGTTTGAGTCCCCGGGCCAAAAGTGGCCCAAATTTGGCATGCCAAAACCAACCAAACCCAGCCATAAATTGACCAAAGTTCACCCAAAACCTATTTGGGATTTCCACGTACAGCCTTAAAGGCCCCAAAAGGAATTCCAGACCCCACCCTTCAGCCAAAATGCAGCCATAAAGTACCCATAACTGTCCCAGAACTGCCATAAATGAGCCGAAATACTGCCATAATGTACCCATAATTCAGCCATAATGTACCCATAACTCTCCCAGAACAGCCATAAATGACCCTAAATACTGCCATAATGTACCCATAATTGATCCCAAATGTAGCCATAATGGGGCCAAATGTCACTTATTTGTCTTATAAGTTTCAATGTAAACGTTAAAATGTAAATACCGGTATACAGAGAAACTTATAAGACAAATAAGTGACATTTGGCCCCATTATGGCTACATTTGGGATCACTAAATATTCCTGTTTTATTGTTGAAAATCGCACATTTAATAAATGCTTGATTTTCAACAATGAAACTGGAATATTTATGCATCTAGAAAAAAAAAAAACAAGACAATTAAATACATTTCATTATACTTTATTGCCTCCAAATGCTGTGACTGGTTAGGGTGGGCAAGTGGCTGGATTTGATGGATGGGTATAGCTGCACGGCAGGTGGTAGAGGACTGGGTGACTTGATGGGTGCTTGTATGTCTGGGTACAGGCCTCTTGTTTTCATCTTGGTCCCCTGGCCAGTAAAAGCAGGTACTCTATTGCCACATAGAGGTAGGTAGATCAGATCAGATTCGCGACATCTGGGAAATAATAAAAAGATAAACCAAATTGAATTACTACATGCAAAAGTAACTTTGAAAACAGTGGCATTACATTTTTTTTCTTCTTTTATTTAACCTTTATTTAACCAGGAAAATAAACCTGTTGAGATTAAAAATCTCTTTTAACAAGGGTGTCCTGGCCAAGTGGCGGCACAAATGCACTTGATTAATAGAGTAATAGACGGGAGAGGGGGGAGGGGTGTTATTAAAATTTGGTACCTGTTTTTGAGATCCGATTTGATTGACCCCTCCCACAGGTGACTGCAGTGTCCGTTCGCAGCACAGCATCTGAAAAGAGAATGTAGATGTTATTTCATATTTTATACATTTTAAATGACATGAGTAGTAGGCTACAGTAGATTGTACAACCATCTACTAAATTGTCAAAAGTAAAAGGGAGAAAAAGAATAGGGAAAAAAAACAATACTCAATCAAACAAAACCCTGCCAAAACATATAACTTGCACTTGAGTATATAGTAGCCCACTGATTCTAAGATCAGAGTACTGGTCAAATTGGAGGTTTTTTTTAACCTAGCTTTTAGGTTTTTCAATAACAACAAAGCAGTAGGCTATCTATCTCATTGGGTGTGCCTACAGTAGAATAACTGGTGAAACAGACTAGTCACTATGTTATATCATGTGCCATTGTTAAAGCTTTCTGACAATTAGTAATGCTCCCACTACCCTGGACTTGTCAGTAGGCATATCTGAGGTGTTTTTTCCCCCTTATTCAGTCTTTTCAGAGATCCTGGTCTGGGGGCAGGCGTTTGTTTACATTTCACCATGAATTCACTTCTACTTTTACCTTTGACACCTCTAGTAAGCTACTCTCTGTGTTGAGGTATTACAAATGTTAGAGCAAGATTACATAGGCCTACATGGGCCACATTTCTGTATACGGTTTACCCCCTGTTGTTGATAGCTGAACAATACACACTGCCTTAACAACTGATCATGTTAAATAGCCAGCGCTTAAACACAAACCGACCATTGCATTACCCAATAGGCCTACAGACGTATACTTAAAAGCAGTTACATTAAAAGTAAAGACTTTCACAACGAACGAAGATTAGACCAGAGAGAGAGGTTAATAAATTGTGGAACCAACCTGTAGTTTGCCTGTCAAAAAACAAGTTCCTCCACCGGGTGACTTCAGCAGCAGCACATCTGAAAAGACAATGTAGAAAAAAGCAGATTCACTCGATTGCTTCAGTAGTAGGCTAGAATTACAGTGAGTCCAACACTTTCCGTGACAGACAGATATTGCTAGATAGTGCTCTGCTTTGTGCCGATAGGTAGAAGATGCTCCATGCCTGAGTTAGCTAGCTCCCGGCTTTTGCTAGCTGTCGTTGGGCAGTTAGCTGGGATTGCTAGTGTTGTTGTTCTTTGATTGAAATTCCCTTGGCATTGATATCTGAAAGTGAATTTCAACCACAGAACAACACTTAATCAACCGTTACTGAGTATGAGGGTAGCAACTAAGATTAAATGTCACAGTTGTGTGTCACAGACGTTTGTGTTTTAGCTCCTGTTAAAAGGGTATCTAAGTTTCAGCCATTGAGAGTATGGTTTCAGCGCATAACACGGAAACCGACGGTCACAGACCTATGAAATCAACATGAAAACCGATAACACAAAATGCCTCATCTCTTAAGTCATCGGCGGTTGTATTTAATATAAAAACGTGTCAACTGCACTTACCTGCATAAACTGAAGTCTGACACACACTGGCGCTGGGGAAACTGAAGTGAGGCAAGCACGAGTTTCTCTTGACAGTTGATTTTGGCAGTCTTTTGGGTTGCCGTAAGCGCACCAATGTAGAACGTTGCTGTCCCGCTCTCCACCCGAGGTTCAGATTAACCTGACACATGCCATAACCTGGCCATAACTCATTCATTCACAGTCCGCGCGTTTTAATGTGTTGTGGGAAGCCATAAACAACCCATATTTTAGCCAAATCTTTGTTTTTTTTGCTTTCCAGAGGAACGCCCCAATTCACTGGCGCCCAGGTCAACCATAACCATGCCAAAATTTTGCCAAAAGCTTATGGCTTGCCAAAAGGAAGCCATAAATTGCAGATATCTGCCAAAACAAAGCCAAAATATCTGCTATCTGGGTTGTAGCACGTCATGTCGGCATCTTCATCTTTTCTGCTATTTTCAGCTCTGCCCTGTCCTTTGTTCTGTCTCGCATGCGTCTTCATCACGTTGTCTGTACTTTGTTCCGTCATTTTCATTTTCTCTGACTCTTCATAAACTCGCAGCCTTCGCTTGAAATCGGCAAACGTGACATTATCTTCATTCTGTGTCACATGCACCGCTAATGGCTTGAACGCCTCTGGTAGCCCGCCTAGCACCATGGCCACGATCAGTCCATCACTGAGGGTTTCCCCTGCTTCTCTTAACGCAGTGATAATGTTCTCAGCCCTAATCAAGTAATCAGTAACAGTCTCTTTATCCCCCATTCGCAACTTAGTCAGCGACGTGTACATGTTAATGATTCTTGGCTTACTTTTACCAGCATAATGCTCTCGCAGTATCTTCAGTGCTTTTCTGCCATCTTCAGCAGCCTCATGCCTGATTAGCGACAGGCTCTTGTCATCGACTAGCCTTACCAGCTCGGCGTAGCAGTCGGCATTCTTTCGTCGATCATCGTCGTTCGGCTCCTCCGGTTCATCTGCTAATATTGTCCCTTTTAGCTTCAGGATATGCAGGCAGCTCAAAAACCTTGTTTCCCACAGGTCGTATCTTTCTTCAGACCCGTCGAACAGCAACTGTGGTGCTGGAACTCCAGTGGCTCGGTTAGCCATCTTCACCACGAGCCCGCCAAATTCTCCTCAGCTCCAAACTGAACGTTATCGCGTAATTCGTCGCGCTTAACTAAAACTACTCACGCTCGCTCTTCTTCGGCCCTGGGCCCATAACCTGTTGAGGTGTTCATCCGGCAGCAGATTTCACCTACGTGGCGAATAATGAGCGGAGCGGAGATTCACAGTTTTCTTATTTATTGAATAAACACGGAGCTGAACTTCTGCATGACTTCTCTCTGTTCATGCAGGACCCGAACACTGACCAGTATGCGTGATCACGTCACACCCTATATCACACGCAGGTGATTGATTGGCTGAACCATCTTACTGTACACAACATTCTATTTCACAATAAGAGCGTTACATTTAACACCCACTTAAAATTGATTGACCCATTATTTAGAATAGCACGAATACAGTATACCCACTTTAAAAAAAAATGCTCAAATATACAGTATACCCACCCCAAGAATGTAGACTACATCACTGGCTTGTAAGCTACTGGTGCTGGTAGCGTGAATCTGGCCCACTACATTCCCCAGAAGGCGACGGGCTTTCTGAAGTTGCTGCTATTATAGAGTTACGGTGCCCATGGCCTCATTCAATTCTTTTCTGAGAGCAGCAGGCTCGACTAGTCTTTCTTTTCGTGGAGCACAGAGTTGTGTGCTTGTGCTGCCTGGCGGCAATGCAGAAATTGTTTCGCTACATCCCAAATAAACATATGGAAGAGCTCTACAAGAATCTGCTATTTTCTGTGCTGTTAGGAAGTATGTTAAATAAACGTAATTAACTTACAAGGGGATTTCTCACAGGCACAGTTTGGCACGTCTCCAGTCTCATATGTTGACTGCCATCACCTTTTCATGTTTACAAGGTGCACAGTGAAATGCACAGAAGTAGGCCTATGTATTGAACATGAATTGGGTTTTATTTCTGGTGAGTTAGAATTAAACTGGTGAGTTAACACCAAAATGTGTAGCATGGAAATCTACGGTTATATTGAAGAGTGAAGTGTTGGACACCAGGTCAACAAACAAGAACGGCTGACAGCAAAGCATCAAGGATATCTGGGCTACCATAGCTCCCATACAGTTTCTGCCATTGACTTCAATGTAAAACACATCATGGCATTGATTAAGACAGAGAGAGAGTCCTAACCAAGTATTGAACATTGCATGTTATGTAGAAAGTACCAAATTTCAACTGATTTGATGTGAAACGAATTTTGATGAAGAAAATTGTGCTTTTATTACAATATTCTAATGATGCGAATTCCCCAATTCATGGGTTTTTTTGAGCTGGAAGGCCAAAATATGTAAAAAGAAAAAAATGAATGATTGGAATAGTTTAACAACTGGGCCATGAATCTACAATCCATGACAGCTTAACATTATTGATGGAATTATGGAAATACATAAATGTTTCATGCTATTCTAATGAAGTGGCCTGGAGCTGTAGATACTACTGTGTTGATATGTGAAGTTCTACATGTTACCACAAGATGGCAGTATGACCCCTGTCCCCTGGCTATATAAGCAGAGTGTATTGCAGTGAATCTGGGGCAGGGATGGGCAACTGGAGGCCCGGGGGCCACATGCGGCCCGGCTCCTCACTCAGAAGAAACATAATTATAATTAAAGAAGTAAATAAAAAATTACCAGATTTTTCTAAACACTACTGAATTAATCTGTTGTGATTATACTGTTGGCAGATAGAAAACACTCCCATTCCTTCCAAATCAAGTCATTGAGCAACCAACTGCATCTAGAGCTATTGTATGGGAGTTGCAGTCTGATCCCTGGTCATGTGGCCCTCCGATGGTGGCGATGAAAAAATGTGGCCCTCCGTATCATGAAAGTTGCCCATCCCTGATCTGGCGTGTTACACTCTTAAAGATTCTGACTTCAACACTTGGTGTCTGTCTACATCTACTATCCACGGTACTGCTGATTTAATCTTCTACACTCATTACCTTGTTCCTAGCATGCTGGTTTAGGCTTGCACCGCCATTACTGTGAGGTTGGATTGCAAATGTAAAAAAAAAAAAAAAAAAACGTTACCAGTAATTGTCATCATTTCTGTTCAGATTCAAGGTCTGTAGCTACTAAGATGCCATCTGCAGAAGTCAACTCTCCACTCCAGCTGATGAGGAGCGTCAAAGAAGAGACAGAGGAGTTCAGCTCAACTGATTCTCCATCCCAGCTGAACATAAAAGAAGAGAGAGGAGAGGTCCCTGGTTCTCAAGAACAGCTGGAGATAAAAGAAGAGAGAGAAGAGTTCCCTGCGTCTCCATCCCAGCTGAACATAAAAGAAGAGACCGAGCATTTCCCCGGTTCTCCACCTCAGCTGAGGAGCGTAAAAGAGGACAGCGAGGAGATGCTGCGTTCTCTGTACAGTCTGAGGAGCGTATCTGTAGTGCTGGTGGACTGCTGTAGACCACAAGGACGGCAGGAGAACAATGAAGAGAACCACAGAGATGCCGAGGCAACCAAGAGATCTGGTAAGACATCTCATGAAAGGCTTATAATATAGAACAAGTATTTGCTAAAAGTATTTGCTAACCTGCCTTGACTCACATATGAATTTAAAGGCCAACTTCCGATAAAACACAGTTTTACTCACTCCTTTTGAAGATCGGACGGTCACCCCAAGTTAAACTCACTTGCAAGGCTCTCATAGCGGTGCGTCACCTCGCCTGGCTGTGTTTCCCGGTGTTTCCCAATTTACATTAATAATGCAGAGAAACAAGCGAATCACGAAAGCCTTTCTGTGTTTCGTCACGTCGAAAGAAGGCGTTGCCCACAAAGGTTTATGTCGACCCATTTTCCTAAAAACATGTTGAGTATTTTTTTTCTGCTTGTTTTCAATACAAGCAACGTCTGGTGGCCCGAAATCTAGCTTAGCTTAGCTATCAGCTGGTTGCTACTCTCAGGTACACACACAGCACAAAGCCTCATCCATACAGCAAGCCCACTCTGGTGGTTGCTCCGTGCCTACAGCTCGCCTAGGGATCGCTGTCGAAAGAGCACAGCCCTGAATGGAGCATGCACGCCTCCGTTGGCGCCCCTATAGTGCAGTACCACCCGGAGAAGTGGCGACTCTGTTTCCCATTACATTCTATCCAAGAACAGGAGGACTGAGCCAATCAGAGATGCATTTCCACGAGAGCAGGAAGAGTGAGCCAATCAGAGACGCTTTTCCACGAGAAACACGGAACACCCTCTCGTTTCTCCACAAGCCACATTGCTAGCTTGCAAAAATGGCTTGAAACAAACAACCAGAACGTTTTTTAAAACAGGACCAACGCGTAACGCATTCAATACCAATGGGGAACACAGCAATATTAATCAAATGACGTTGAGAGGCCATCTTTAAGTGCCATGCCATTTCTAACCCGTATGGTTCAGTATGATGTCTATCCACCTTTTGCCGCTACTACAGCTTCATGTTATGGTCCACAAGGTTGAGGACTGTGTGTATTGTGTTTCTGTCAACTTTTCATGTTGGAAGTGGCCCACTCCAAACTGTTTCCACAACATTAGGAGTATGTAATTGTCCAACATGTTTTGGTATCCTTAAGTTGTAATTAGCTACAAAATGATGCCTTTATTTGACAGGACAGCGATCGGGAAATTACCCTGGCCGAACTCGAACTGGGGTCCTCGTGGGCATGCAAGCCCCAAATATTGGGGGGATTAGTGCCTTGCGCCACAGCGCGCCCAGTTCTATTTCATAACATCAAGACTTGCACTGAGAGGCGTTATTAACTCTGCAACAGGTGGACCAACATCATATTTCATAACATCAAGACTTGCACTGAGAGGCGTTATTAACTCTGCAACAGGTGGACCAACATCATATTTCATAACATCAAGACTTGCACTGAGAGGTGTTATTAAATCTGCAACAGGTGGACCAACATCATATCTCATAACATCAAGACTTGCACTGAGAGGCGTTATTAAATCTGCAACAGGTGGACCAACATCATATTTCTAATGAGAGGCGTTATTAAATCTGCAACAGGTGGACCAACATCATATTTCATAACATCAAGACTTGCACTGAGAGGCGTTATTAAATCTGCAACAGGTGGACCAACATCATATTTCATAACATCAAGACTTGCACTGAGAGGCGTTATTAACTCTGCAACAGGTGGACCAACATCATATTTCATAACATCAAGACTTGCACTGAGAGGCGTTATTAAATCTGCAACAGGTGGACCAACATCATATTTCATAACATCAAGACTTGCACTGAGAGGCGTTATTAAATCTGCAACAGGTGGACCAACATCATATTTCACCGTATGGCAGTGTTTCTCAAACTTTTTCAGCCCGAGGACCACTTTGTCACCCCAAAAATGTTCAGGGAACACCTGTCAACCGAATTGACAGATGACGGGTGGTAATTCAACACTGCTAACTTTGATGCAGATCACTTACTTTTTATTCACATTTACAAGCACATCTTATTGTGGTGAAAATGTGACTTCAGCTATGTTTAGCTTTGTAATAACTGTTACAAATAAAGCCTTCTGCTAGCTTGTCTTGGAACAGTGAGAGGCGTTATTAAATCTGCAACAGGTGGACCAACATCATATTTCATAACATCAAGACTTGCACTGAGAGGCGTTATTAACTCTGCAACAGGTGGACCAACATCATATTTCATAACATCAAGACTTACACTGAGAGGCGTTATTAACTCTGCAACAGGTGGACCAACATCATATTTCATAACATCAAGACTTGCACTGAGAGGCGCGTTATTAACTCTGCAACAGGTGGACCAACATCATATCTCATAACATCAAGACTTGCACTGAGAGGCGTTATTAACTCTGCAACAGGTGGACCAACATCATATTTCATAACATCAAGACTTGCACTGAGAGGCGTTATTAACTCTGCAACAGGTGGACCAACATCATATTTCATAACATCAAGACTTGCACTGAGAGGCGTTATTAAATCTGCAACAGGTGGACCAACATCATATTTCATAACATCAAGACTTGCACTGAGAGACGTTATTAACTCTGCAACAGGTGGACCAACATCATATTTCACCGTATGGCAGTGTTTCTCAAACTTTTTCAGCCCGAGGACCACTTTGTCACCCCAAAAATGTTAACGGACAACCTGTCGAATTGACAGGTGACGGGTGGTAATTCAACACTGCTAATTTTGATGCAGATCACTTACTCTTTATTCACATTTACAAGCCTGTATTATTGTGATGAAAATATGACGTCAGCTATGTTTAGCTTTTTTAATTCGGTCACAAATATAGCCAACTGCTAGCTTGTCTTGGAACAGTGAGAGGCGTTATTAAATCTGCAACAGGTGGACCAACATCATATTTCATAACATCGAGACTTGCACTGAGAGGCGTTATTAACTCTGCAACAGGTGGACCAACATCATATTTCATAACATCAAGACTTGCACTGAGAGGCGTTATTAACTCTGCAACAGGTGGACCAACATCATATTTCATAACATCAAGACTTGCACTGAGAGGCGTTATTAACTCTGCAACAGGTGGACCAACATCATATTTCATAACATCAAGACTTGCACTGAGAGGCGCGTTATTAACTCTGCAACAGGTGGACCAACATCATATTTCATAACATCAAGACTTGCACTGAGAGGCGTTATTAACTCTGCAACAGGTGGACCAACATCATATTTCATAACATCAAGACTTGCACTGAGAGGCGTTATTAAATCTGCAACAGGTGGACCAACATCATATTTCATAACATCAAGACTTGCACTGAGAGGCGTTATTAACTCTGCAACAGGTGGACCAACATCATATTTCATAACATCAAGACTTGCACTGAGAGGCGTTATTTAATCTGCAACAGGTGGACCAACATCATATTTCATAACATCAAGACTTGCAATGAGAGGCGTTATTAACTCTGCAACAGGTGGACCAACATCATATTTCATAACATCAAGACTTGCAATGAGAGGCGTTATTAACTCTGCAACAGGTGGACCAACATCATATTTCATAACATCAAGACTTGCACTGAGAGGCGTTATTAACTCTGCAACAGGTGGACCAACATCATATTTCATAACATCAAGACTTGCACTGAGAGGCGTTATTAAATCTGCAACAGGTGGACCAACATCATATTTCATAACATCAAGACTTGCACTGAGAGGCGTTATTAAATCTGCAACAGGTGGACCAACATCATATTTCTAATGAGAGGCGTTATTAAATCTGCAACAGGTGGACCAACATCATATTTCATAACATCAAGACTTGCAATGAGAGGCGTTATTAACTCTAAAACAGGTGGACCAACATCATATTTCATAACATCAAGACTTGCACTGAGAGGCGTTATTAAATCTGCAACAGGTGGACCAACATCATATTTCATAACATCAAGACTTGCAATGAGAGGCGTTATTAACTCTGCAACAGGTGGACCAACATCATATTTCATAACATCAAGACTTGCAATGAGAGGCGTTATTAACTCTGCAACAGGTGGACCAACATCATATTTCATAACATCAAGACTTGCACTGAGAGGCGTTATTAAATCTGCAACAGGTGGACCAACATCATATTTCTAATGAGAGGCGTTATTAAATCTGCAACAGGTGGACCAACATCATATTTCATAACATCAAGACTTGCAATGAGAGGCGTTATTAACTCTAAAACAGGTGGACCAACATCATATTTCATAACATCAAGACTTGCACTGAGAGGCGTTATTTAATCTGCAACAGGTGGACCAACATCATATTTCATAACATCAAGACTTGCAATGAGAGGCGTTATTAACTCTGCAACAGGTGGACCAACATCATATTTCATAACATCAAGACTTGCAATGAGAGGCGTTATTAACTCTGCAACAGGTGGACCAACATCATATTTCATAACATCAAGACTTGCACTGAGAGGAGTTATTAACTCTGCAACAGGTGGACCAACATCATATTTCATAACATCAAGACTTGCACTGAGAGGCGTTATTAAATCTGCAACAGGTGGACCAACATCATATTTCATAACATCAAGACTTGCACTGAGAGGCGTTATTAAATCTGCAACAGGTGGACCAACATCATATTTCTAATGAGAGGCGTTATTAAATCTGCAACAGGTGGACCAACATCATATTTCATAACATCAAGACTTGCAATGAGAGGCGTTATTAACTCTAAAACAGGTGGACCAACATCATATTTCATAACATCAAAGTGAGTGAAAGCCCATTGTCATTGTGACACAGCACACAAGTGAACACTGCACACAACGAAATTGCATTTATGCCTCACCCGTGCAAGGGGGCAGCCCTCAGTGGCGCCCCATGGGGAGCAGTGCGGTGGGACGGTACCATGCTCAGGGTACCTCAGTCATGGAGGAGGGTGGGGGAGAGCACTGGTTGATTACTCCCCCCACCAACCTGGCGGGTCGGGAGTCGAACCGGCAACCTCTGGGATGCAAGTCTGACGCCCTAACCGCTCACCCATGACTGCCCTATCAAGACTTGCACTGAGAGGCGTTATTTAATCTGCAACAGGTGGACCAACATCATATTTCATAACATCAAGACTTGCAATGAGAGGCGTTATTAACTCTGCAACAGGTGGACCAACATCATATTTCATAACATCAAGACTTGCACTGAGAGGCGTTATTAAATTTGCAACAGGTGGACCAACATCATATTTCATAACATCAAGACTTGCACTGAGAGGCGTTATTAAATCTGCAACAGGTGGACCAACATCATATTTCATAACATCAAGACTTGCACTGAGAGGCGTTATTAAATCTGCAACAGGTGGACCAACATCATATTTCATAACATCAAGACTTGCACTGAGAGGCGTTATTAACTCTGCAACAGGTGGACCAACATCATATTTCATAACATCAAGACTTGCACTGAGAGGCGTTATTAACTCTGCAACAGGTGGACCAACATCATATTTCATAACAACAAGACTTGCACTGAGAGGCGTTATTAACTCTGCAACAGGTGGACCAACATCATATTTCATAACATCAAGACTTGCACTGAGAGGCGTTATTAAATCTGCAACAGGTGGACCAACATCATATTTCATAACATCAAGACTTGCACTGAGAGGCGTTATTAAATCTGCAACAGGTGGACCAACATCATATTTCACCGTATGGCAGTGTTTCTCAAACTTTTTCAGACCGAGGACCACTTTGTCCGCCCCAAAAATGTTCAGGGACCACCTGTCAACCGAATTGACAGATGACGGGTGGTAATTCAACACTGCTAATTTTGATGCAGATCACTTACTTTTTATTCACATTTACAAGCCTGTCTTATTGTGATGAAAATATGACTTAAGCTATGTTTAGCTTTTTAATTCTGTCACAAATATAGCCAACTGCTAGCTTGTCTCGGAACAGTAGGAATCTCCTGGCGGACCACCTGAGCTCTGTCGCGGACCACCAGTGGTCCCCGGACCACACTTTGAGAACCACTGCCGTATGGGTTTGAAATGGGATGGTACGTTCATATACGAGCGTTTTGGAGAGCGTGCACATCCAGATTAAAGGAACAGACCACCCTTTTTGATTTTCACATATTTGCAGTATTTCCCAGCATTGTTCATGAATGTGCATATCATTTTCTTCTCTTTGTTTTCAGTACTTAGATTTATTGGATCAGAATTATTAGCATAGCTTAGCATAATCACTGAAAGTAACTGGTATCTTTAGCATCAAGCCACAAGTGATCACTGGACCAAATTAAATTGCTGTTTTATACTCTGGTGAATGTTACATTCATTTTAAAGTGGTTTATAAGTACATTTGATGATGTTTTATTTTGTACCATAGACTTGCATTACTATGCCTAATTTGGGTATACTGTCAAACAGGGCAATGCAAACACATAGACGAAAATGATACGCACATTCATGAATAATGCTTGGAAATACTGCAATTATGTGAAAATCAAAAAAGGGTGGTCTGTTCCTTTAAACAGGTGCCGGACTTAAACACGATTAAACATGAAAGGAAGAAAGGTCCTCACACTGTTGCTGCTCCAGGTTTCTTAACGCAACGTTTCGACCATGCAGTCTGGTCTTCGTCAGGTGTATGTGAGTTTGTGTGACATGACAGTTCTTTTAAAGACTCTTGAAGGAAGGGGCGGGCGCAATGCGCCGTTGAGCAGCAACAGTGTCTGGACCTTCCTTCTTTTCACGTTCATATACGAGTCAAGGCAGGTTAGCGAATACTTTTGCCGATATAGTCCAGATGGTTATGGGCTCATATTAAAGGGTAAGAATTAAAGTAATACTAAACTTTCATGGTGTTTTTTTCAAATCACCCCAACATTTATTGTTGAATAGGTAAAACGCTTCCAAAATGGCAAACCTGCATAAAATCCTGATCCACCTACTTTTGACATTTTAAAATGACAAAAATGACCTATTGATGACAACGGTGTGCGTGTGTGTGCGTGTGCGTGTGTGTGTTCTGTTGTTAATAGTTTGCTCTGTTCTATTCTTCACAGAGCATCAGCTTCACTGCAGTTCCAGTGGAGCAGAGTTTAGTGGAAAAACACATTCTGCTGCCCTCACCACAGAGAGGCGTTACCCTTGCAGTCAGTGTGACAAGAGCTTTAAGACAAAAGAAAACCTCCACAAACACCAGCTTGTTCACACTGGGGAGAAACCATTTTCATGCACGGACTGCGGAAAGAGTTTCTCAACTTCTTTTAACCTCCACATACATCACCGCGTTCACACTGGAGAGAAGCCGTACGCTTGCAGTCAGTGTGGCAAGAGCTTTAAGACAAAAGCAGAGCTCCAACGCCATCAGCTTGTTCACACAGGGGAGAGACCATACGTTTGCAGTCAGTGTGAAAAGAGCTTTAAGAGAAAATATGAGCTCCAAACACACCAGCTTGTTCACACAGGGGAGATACCATTTTCATGCTCTGACTGTGGAAAGAGATTCTCACATTCTTTTCAGCTCCACTCACATCGTCGCGTTCACACTGGAGAGAGGCCGTACGTTTGCAGTCAGTGTGAAAAGAGCTTTAAGAGAAAACATGAGCTCCAAACACACCAGCTTGTTCACACAGGGGAGAGACCATACGTTTGCAGTCAGTGTGACAAGAGCTTTAAGAGAAAAGATGAGCTCCAAACACACCAGCTTGTTCACACAGGGGAGAGACCATTTTCATGCTCTGACTGTGGAAAGAGATTCTCACGTTCTTTTCAGCTCCACTCACATCGTCGCGTTCACACTTTAGAGAGGCCGTACGCTTGCACTCAGTGTGACAAGAGCTTTAAGACAAATGCAGAGCTCCAACGCCACCAGCGTGTTCACACAGGGGAGAAACCATTTTCATGCATCGACTGTGGTAAGAGTTTCTCACAGTCTTTTAACCTCCACAGACATCGCAGCATTCACACTGGAGAGAAGCCGTATGCTTGCAGGAAGCGTGACAAGAGCTTTACGACTAAATCAAAATTCTAAAGTCACCAGCGTGTTCACACGGGATAGAAACCATATTCATGCACCGACTGTGGAAAGAGTTTCTCACATTCTTCTCACTTCCACTTACATTGTCGCATTCACGCTGGAGAGAAGCTGTACGCTTGCAGTCAGTTTGACAAGAGCGTTAACACTAAAACACAACTCCAAATCCACCAATACAGTGGTGCTCATATGTTTACATACCCCAGCAGAATATACGCTTTCTCTGCGATTTCTCACAAAATATGATATATTACACAAAAACCTTTTTTTCACTCATTGCTAGTGACTGGCTTAAGATATTTATTAGCAATATTCTGTGTTTACTCTTTCAAAAGCATGATCACAACCCAAACTACCCAAATGACCCTGTTCAAAAGTTTACATACCCTAATGTCTGATGCTGAATACGGCCCTGTTTAACATCAAGGGCCGCTCTAAATTGTTTGTGGTAGTTGTGGATAAGGCTCTTAATGTTCTCAGATGACAAAACAACACATTCTTCCTGGCAGAATGGTTGTTTCCTATAATATCTTTGGGTGTCTTGCTGGAACCTCACATTTGAGGTTTCCCCTGAGTGGCTCAATGATGTTGAAATCAGGAGAGTGAGATGGTCGCACAAAAACCTTCATTTTATTCTTTCTGAAGCTAATGACGGGTTGATTTGGCTTTCTGTGTCGAAATATTGTCATGTTGGCTCTGTTGGAATTTCAATTCAGAAATTCAATATGAGGGGTTTGGTTGGAATCAAGCCAATGGGAAAGGGAATCATTGCATTGCAATGATCATTGCAAGGGAAATTGTTCAGGAGGCATAGGTGTTAGAACTATATTTACGTGTTATCCTATAGTTGAGCAAACATTATGCCTTGGTAACAAATGGGCCTGCGGCTCAGTGGAAAATTACTGGACTGTGCGATTACTGGACTGTGCGAAGACTTTCTCTGCACCAGAACGAAGGAATGCATCCTTGAAATAACCACAACAAAGTACATCTTTTAGATAGCGGGCCAAGGCCTGTGTGTTTGTGTGTGTGTGTGTGTGTGTGTGTGTGCGGAAACTAATCTCAACCGGGATGTGTGTCCCCCACCCCCTAGCGGTTGAGAACCAGGACTGTCCTTAATAAAACGGCTGGAGAGAGAGAGGCCTGTCAGAGTGATTGGGGAAGATTGTACTGACAGTCCTCTTTACTCGCTCTCCAAGCGCGCTTGAACTTAAATAACGATTCTCTGTGTCTATTCTGTTTTCAGGTGTTTCATATTACAAATGTTTAGGGTAAACCTAACATTTACGTGGTCCTTCGAACCATATCCCAAGATACCCGACGATTGCACCGAACTCGATTGCACCTACTGTCTTACCCCTCCTCATAACATCGTGTTGATAAACACTGAGGGTCTTTCTCAAATGCAAGGCCAGTGTCCTTCCAAGTGTATCAGCCTAATTAGTCACGCCCAGTGATTGGATACTTTTTGGTGAACTCTACAGAATATCCAATCACTGGGTATGACTAATAAAGGGTATCCATTCAAATGGGGCCTTATTATTTCTAGCTTCGAACTTAATATTAATATTTCAGGACAAAAAATATAAAAAATCACAAAAATTACAATGGTAGAAAACTCCATTGACACCCATTCATTTTGCACTGGCCCGTGGTTAGGGTTAGCCAGTTGTGGCTAGTAGCTAGTTCCGTGAGTGAACACCCCCTGTGGGTACCATGCTCAGGGTACCTCAGAGGAGGATGGGGCAGAGCAATGATTGTTGGAAACCGCTGTCGGTCAAAAAAAAATGGCTCACGTGGTTGGCTGCCAGTGTCTTACCCCTCCTCATGACATCGTGTTGATAAACATTGAGAACCCATGTATAGCTCTGCCCCTGCTGCTTCCTCTTCCCGCTTTCTTACTTACCCCCAAACAGTAAGCATTGCTCCCCCTTGTGGCCTGAATTAACAATGACCATTACACTGTGAATCATGTGAACATTACAATTGCTGTTGCTTTTAAAGGGACACTGTGTGAGATTTTTAGTTGTTTATTTCCAGAATTCATGCTGCCTATTCACTAATGTTGCCTTTTTCATGAATACTTACCACCACCATCAAATTCAAAGTGTTCATTATGTCTGGAAAAATTGCACTTTTCATACATGAAAAGGGGGATCTTCTCCATGGTACGCCATTTTGAATTTCCTGAAATAGCCATTTTTAGCAGTAAAATTGACTGTACTTGGGCCATACTGGAAAATATTAGTCTATTACTTAGTGAACTTTCATGAAAAGATCAAATTTGGCGATAGGCAGCCCAGTTTCAATGAGCAGCATAGTTGCAGTACCTTTTTTGGCCATTTCCCGCATAGTGTCCCTTTAAATAAGCCTGCCCCTTTCGTAGTCTATCGCTGCATCATACCAGCATGGAGTAAGGTGCTTAAAGGTGAACTGTGTGGGATTTTTAGTTCGTTTATTTCCAGAAATCATGCTACCCATTCACTAATGTTAACTTTTTTCATGAAGACTTTCCACCACCATCAAATTCTAAGTATTCATTATGACTAGGAAAATTGCACCATGGTCCGCCATTTTGAATTAATTAATTAAAATTAAAATTAAAATGACTGTACTTGGGCCATACTAGAAAATATTAGTTTATTACTTAGTAAACTTTAATGAAAAGATCAAATTTGGCAATAAGCACGCCAGTTTCAATGAGTGCGTTTACATGCAGTTCAGTATCCCCGTATCCCGAATACAGTGCTTGAAGTGTGTGTGTGTGTGTGTGTGTGTGTGTGTGTGTGTGTGTGTGTGTGTGTGTGTGTGTGTGTGTGTGTGTGTGTGTGTGTGTGTGTGTCAGAGCTCCTGCACCAATCTTGTGCGCCACATTTTATAAGTGGCGAGGGTTCCTTCTCTCTTTTCTCTCTTTGAAAGCTTTAATGTCCTGAAAAAGGCAATTTGACTTACAGCACAGCATGGCATAAAAACATATAGGCTCACAATAAAAGCACACACAGTACAACAAATATACACAATAAATAGCTAGACATATAAGTTTACTATAGAAATAAACACGTAATTAATATAGACCACTGGTCAAATGCATCCGTTAACACAAGGGGATTGCTAAAAAAGAAAGAAAAAAAGAGGTAAATTGGAACAAATAGCCTATGAATGTCCATAATGTCAAGAATGTATCTCCCACATCTTGTTCAATTCATTAATTGCCATGGGGATGAAGGAGTTCTTAGCTCTATTTGTTCTAATGTTAGGGTACCTGCGTCCTGAAGGGAGTGTTTGGAACTTAACTGAGAGGGGGTGGGTAGTGTCAGTACAAACTTTGTCCGCTTTCTGTGCTAATCTATCTAAATAAAGTTTATGAAGCTCATTTTGCTGACGGCCCATTATTTTCCCACATGTTTTAACAATTTACTTTTGTGCGTCACTTTAGAGTGACCATACCAGCATACAATACCATAGCAGAGAACACTTTCAATAAAAGACTTGTAAAATAAGGTCAAAATAACTGTGTAGTCAACATGTAAGTTTCCTTAGGAAATAGGCTACAAACGTTGTTGACCCTTTTTATAGATTACATCTGCACAACTGCCCCATGATGGCTTGTGGTCTATAATTAGACCAAGGTATTTACAGTCTGTCACCACTTCAATCTCCTCTCCTCCAATAAGTCACTTCTTTTTGGATCACTGTCTTTTGGAGTGTTCCTGCACTTCTTTTTTTCCACTTCAAGCACTGCCTGAATATGATCGGGATATTTCCTCAAGTCTGCAGTTGGTGTTGGACTACGGTGGACAACAAACAACAAAATGTGCTCAAAGGTGACATTCCAAGAACATGGTTAAGCAGCAGGAAGTGGTAAACCAGCTAATAGATAGCCCACTAGTGTCAATTAGGTAAGAAAACTGAGCACTCCAGGCTCTTCTATTAGATGATTTACCACTACCACAAAGTTAACTTAGCCTGGTTTACTACAGAGCCAGGTTCTTGGAATACTCTTCAGTAGTAAACCAGGTCAGGTTAACCTTGTGGTAGAGGTAAATCATTTAATAGAAGAGCATCTTTTTGTGACACTGACTGATATGGAAAAAAAAAACAATATCACGATATGGATTACTTTATATCACGATAACGATATATATATCACGATATAGCACAATTACATACGTTTTCAGTTATTCTCTTTATTTGCTCTTTATTTTTTCATGTCGCAAAACAACCTTTCTTTAAAATGGATCTTTTTATTCTTATTTTTACCGTTACATTTACTTATAGTGTGTATTGTGACAACATGAAATGTAATGAAATGATATTCAATTGTATAAAATTGATAAAATTACTATCACGATATAAACGATATAGGAAAAAGGTCCACTTTTATATCACAATAACGATATATATCATCATATTGCCCAGCCCTACATACAACCCTCACCTTGTAGGCTAGCTTGCAGTGAAATGACAGTATGGTTGACTCCATAGTGCAGAAAGACTAACAAACCAACCAAGACTAACAAACAACATATATAAATACAGGTTGTATTGTATTGTATTGTATTGTAAATGTTGGTTATGGATGCATTTCTTCTGCTCAGCAGACCGGCCAAAAGATGGCCTGATATTTAAGAATCATTAAAGTTAAAGAGTAACATTTACAAAACAATTAAGCACAGTGCTGTTCATTGACGCAGCCGTTGAACAAATGAACCAGACAAGAGATGAAGAAAATCCAGTGTGAGATAGTGACTTAACAGTGTATTTACTTACTGTACATACTATACAGAATTTACTTTTACACATTTTCAGCAATAGGCCCACAATTAAAATCACTGAGGGACACTTTTCCAAATTCCTCCTAGTAAGAGGACTGAACAATATATTACACATTTATATCTATATTCATTACATTACATTACATTACATTTAGCTGACGCTTTCATTTATTCAAAGCGACTTACAACTATTATTTTCAGGGTATTGGTTACAGTCCCTGGAGCAATGTGGGGTTAGGTGCCTCGCTCAAGGGCACTTCAGCCATGGATGGAGATGTAGGGAGAGGTCAGGGGGGATTCGAAACGGCAAACCTTAAATTGCAAGACCAACTCTCAAACCACTAGGCCACGGCTTCCCCCATATTCACATGCATTTCTATATGCAGCCCTGGTGGTCCGCTTCAGGCCTACAAAACAGGATCTGGAAGCCGTGCCGGGATGGTATTGGTCAAGGGGGGCAGATTTTTTCAAGAGAGACCAGGGGGGGAAATTACACTTCCGGCCTGAAAATACAATGGGCCTCATTTATCAAACTTGCTTAGAAACCATCGCAGAAATGAGCGCAGATCTCAACGTACAACGAGGCTCACGTGAGATTTACTAAACATGTGAACTAGAGATGTCCCGATCCAGGTTTTTGCACTTCCGATCCGATACAGATATTTTATTTCACTTCCGATCCGATTCCGATACCGATACCGGTACCCGCGCAAGGGGGCAGCCCTCAGTGGCGCCCCATGGGGAGCAGTGCGGTGGGACGGTACCATGCTCAGGGTACCTCAGTCATGGAGGAGGATGGGGGAGAGCACTGGTTAATTACTCCCCTCACCAACCTGGCGGGTCGTAAGTCGAACAGACAACCTCTGGGATGCAAGTCTGACGCCCTAACCGCTCACCCATGACTGCCCTATGTGTGCTCCCTTGCCAAAGTCTCTCCTCACCAGGAGTAACAGAAACAGGACACACACGGTACGTCACATAAGTGAGTACACCCCTCACATTTTTTGCAGATATGTAAGTTTATATTTTCATAGGACAACATTAAAGATATTTGACTTTGACACAATGATTGGTGACCTGTTAACAACATACATATCCGTGTACATTTCTTGTTCACTCACAGAAAATCAAAATACAGCCATTAATGTTTGAAAATGTGCCATCAACAGTGAGTACACCATTAAAATCTGGTAGAGAAAGGGCCCAAATCGTCTAGAAATGAAAAGGGATTAAAAGGGAGGTCATCGGTGTGCATTTTAACCTTTCTTTACGTTGAACTTATACATTTTGAGTCTGCACCTGGATGAAATAGATCGGTGTGAGATTTGAATGAAATGGAGATTATCACAATCTGCTTCAGTAGTCACAGTGCATGTTGACACATGTTTCTTTTAGGTGTAATTCACCATCATGCTTGACTAGCCAGATGATACACTTTTTTTTATAAAACTCACTTGTTTACCATCACACATGCTTGACAACATCTAAAGCAAATTTCAGAAATAGCTTCTTTCTGACTCACCACAATGAACACCATTAAAATCCAGGTCACAGTACAACGCATTTTAACTTAAGTTACTTAGCATTGTAACAAAGTAAATATTACAGATTTGTACCCTGTACTGTTATGCCTTACAATACTGCATTACAGCAAAAAGTACTGCATACTCCCAGCACTGAACATTAAAATTACATCATGGGCGTCAAGGACCGCAAACGGCCCTCAAAACATAGGTTCCCCACCACTATTCTAGTCACAATGGCTGCTAGCAAACGGCCTCTCTTACGTAAGTACGACAGTGACTGAATTCCTCATTCAAGTGTGATGACAAGTGTGTCTTCAGGTGACAGACTGTGGGAAGCTTTGGTCACACTGACTACAAGTGACTCCAGTGTGAATGCGACGATGTGATTGGAGGTGAGATGAGCACAAGAAACTTTTTCCACGGTCGGTTCATGAAAATAGTTTCTGCCCTGTGTGAACACGCTGGTGGATTTGGAGCTCCTGTTTTCTCTTAAAGCTCTTGCTACACTGGCTGCAAGGGTACGGCCTCTCTGCAGTGTGAATGAGGCGATGTGTGAGGAGGCTAGAAGACTGTGAGAAACTCTTTCCACACTGACTACAAGCGTACGGCCTCTCTCCAGTGTGAATGCGATGGTGTACAGTGAGGCTATGATGATGTACGAAACCCTTTCCACAGGTTGTGCATGAAAATGGTTTCTCCCCTGTGTGAACAATCTGGTGGGATTGGAGCTCCTGTTTGGACTTAAAGCTCTGGTCACACTGACTGCAAGCGTACGGCTTCTCTCCGGTGTGAATGCGGCGATGTACGTAAAGGTTAGAAGAGTTTGAGAAGGTTTTACCGCAGTCGTTGCATGAAAATGGTTTCTCCCCTGTGTGAACCCATTGGTGGTCTTGGAGGTCTCTTTTTATCTTAAAGCACTTGTCACACTGACTGCAAACGTACGGCCTCTCTCCAGTGTGAACGCGACGATGTTTGTAGAGGGTAGAAGACTCTGAGAAACTCTTTCCACATTCGGTGCATGAAAAAGGTTTCTCCCCTGTGTGAACGCGCAGGTGGATTTGGAGCTCTGCTTTTCTCTTAAAGCTCTTGTTACACTGACTGCAAGCATACGGCCTCTCTTCAGTGTGACAAAGACAATGTTTGCGAAGGATACACAGCCGTGAAAAGGTTTTTCCGCAGTCACTGCATGAAAATGGTTTCTCCCCTGTGTGAACACGCTGGTGGATTTGGAGCCTGTCTATTCTCTTAAAGCTCTTGTTACACTGACTGCAGACGTACGGCCTCTCTGTGGTCAGGGCAGCAGAATGTGTTTTTCCACGAAACTCCTCTCCACTGGAACCGCTGTGGAGCTGATGCCCTGTGAAGAGTAGAATGGAAATGAATATTAATGGATGGTTGGCGTTTAAGGGCGTAACACAATTTAAAAAAAAAAGTAGAGTAGAATGGAACAAACTGTATTAACAATAGAGCAAAACACACACACAGTAGAAATTAATAAATGGGTGGTTGACGTTTAAGGGCGTAACGCAAAAAAAAAAAAAAGTTTTTCAAATTCCTGAAAAAAATGATGGATAAAAATTGGAAAAAAATTGAAAAAAATAAAGCACTTAGTGGTCTGTGGAATTTCACCTTATTTTTTGCCATTTTTGGGAAAATGTGTCCTGCATCAACACATAGCATAGGCATGTCACACCGCAGGAAAATGGAGTCACACCACAGGGAATTCACTGCATTATGGCCATTTTAATCCTTTTGTATACATGACTGACATCTGAGCTCATGCTAACTTGATAATGATATTGTGTTTAATCTTAATATGTGTTTTCATTAATAAAAAAACTTTTTTTTCCTCCTATAAGAGCAGTCACACCACAGGACACCATAAAATGAACCTAAGCATTGCGTGACGGAAAGATTACAATATGAAGACATATTAAGAGGTTAAGAGTCACCTTAAACTTCCACAGCACTCTCCAATAACTGAGGTACTGACTGGTTAGGAGCCAGTCTTTAAGACCCTTGTAGTTGGCCTTGCAGCTGCCCATTCACAAACATTGACATACATGTCACCCCACAGGACGCAATTTGTGTTACGAAATTGAACTTGTAGTTAATATTACTGTCTTGAGTTTTTTCCACATTCACATATCTTAATCTAAAGTTAAGATTTATGCAATCATGCCAAATGCTTCATACATTATTCAAAATGTTGTTGGTTAATTTATATATATATTATTATATATTGTTTCATTAATGTTACAGTCACACCGCAGGAAATTTGACATATAAACCTTTACATAAATCTTAACAAAAATGTTTCTTCTCATCTAAGACTAATATGAAACATAATGTACCACATCTTCTTTCATTGACATTTGTTTTTTAAAGGAAAATAACAGCTTTGTAGGTTTTTAACCAATGTTACGAAAAAACAAGGCGTCACGTCTCCCACCCAAATATGAAATCGATGACAAAGACATAAGGCCATAACGGTGTGTGAAGATTTAAGTTTTAAGTTTCAATTAATTCCATGGATATTTCAGGAGCAAATGAATGTTCAATTTAATAAAAGCACTTCAAAACATTGCAAGACTGAGACAGACTGAGACAGATTGATACAGGAAACAGCCAATAAATTGTTGCTCAGTATCTGACTACTTGTATTGCCTCATCATGACTGATTAAACATTTGCTTTGCTTTCAGTAGAAATGTAATGCATTGCAATGCATTGTAGAATTGAGTCGGATCGGATCGCATAGAATCGAATCGAATTGAATCGAATCCCTACCTCCCGAATCGCGATCGAATCGGATCGTGAGGGCAGTGCCGATCCACACCACTATCATAGACCACTTCGAAATGATCAGTTTCTCTGAATGTACAACTTATATACACTTATGTGTTTGAGTAAAATGAACATTGTTGTTTCATTCTATTAACATTACATCAACATTTCCTGTGAATTTCACATGAAAATATTATTTACAGCATTTATTGAGTCTTACCAGATCTATTCTCGTCGCTGTCCTCATATACGCTCCTCAGCTGTTCTGGAGAACCGGGGAACTGCTCCGACTCTTTATTTACGTTCAGCTGTTCTGGAGAACCAGGGAACTCTCCTCTCTCTTCTCCTTTTATGTTCAGCTGGGATGGAGAAGTGCAGACCTCTTCCCTCTTTTCTTTTACGTTCAGCTGTTCTGGAGAACAAGGGAACTCGACTCTCTCTTCTTTTATGTTCAGCTGGGATGGAGAGTCAGCTAAACTGAACTCTTCTGTCTCTTCTTTGACGCTCCTCATCAGCTGGAGTGGAGAGTTGACGTCTGCAGAGGCCATATTTGAAGTCTCCTCTGAACCTTTAAAAGTGAACAGAAACATCATGACAATTACTGGCAAAGTTTGTGATTTTTACATGTGCTACCCAACCTCACTTTAAACACTGTGCCAGCCAAACTGCTTTAGATACTTACTGTATGTGCTAGCTCGATCAAAATCTTGGTCATTTCAAAACAGCCACATCCCTATGGAAGACTGGATTGCTCTCAAAACAGCATACTTGAGTTGAATCTCTAGTAAATCCAACTAAAAGCTCTGTGGTGTCCTCTTCCAAGCTTAGGCAACACTAGAGAGAGTGCCTACACTGTATGTCTGATGGGTGTGTAGTGTACCTGTCTTATCCATTTTATTTTCAAAGAACTGCTTGCACTATGAGACTTGCGCCTCCAACTATGCTGCTAAATGCTGCTACTTGACCATGTTGGACTGCACGGTGTGTAGTACAGCACAGCTTTGACTTTTTGTATTCCACTATTGGACTGAACCTGCACTACCCCACAAGAACACACACACACACACGCACACGCACACGCACACGCACACACACACACACACACACGCGCACACGCGCACACGCGCACACGCGCACACACAGTACTGTACCGGGGGCGGCACCTTACCTGCAATACCTCAGTCCTGCAACATAAGACAATACAACATGCTGCTTACAATGCTGCTACCCCAATCTACTACTTTATATAACTATTGTTATTATACTGTTACTATTGTCACGGTTATTATCCTATTAATTGTAATGTCTACATTCTATAAGTTAGTTATCTCATCTTCTGTTTACATGTTCAATGATAAATGTTGAATGTTAAATGTTCATTTGTACTGTATTTACAATTGACCACTTATTGTTACCAGTCCATTACTGTTCAGTTACCTGTCCTGTCTTGCACTTTATGTCAGTCTGTAAAATGTCAGTCTTGTATTTGTCCTTGTCCTGGCATGGTAGGCCTATAGAGAGAAAACGCAATTTCATTTTTTTTGTATATCTTGTGCATATGAAGAGAGTGATAATAAAAGCTGACTTGACTTGACGGTCCATAATAAAGAAGAAGGATCACCGCTTGCTGTTTTTTATTTAGGTGAACAACGTGTTTCGCGTAGAAATATACAACACTTATCAGAAGGGCTTCAAACCGTTCATTTAGGGTTGACTTGATGGTGTTTATGGTGCATGTACTGTCTCCACTTCGAAAAAAAAAAAGCATTTCCAATAGCTCTTACATGCGTATCAATTACCATATGCACTATGTAAGAAAAGAGCATTTCACTTTAGAAGCACCTTGTTTTCAAATGTACACTGTAAAATAATGGTAGCCTATTAGCCTTCACAGTAAGTACCTCTGTACATTGTGCACCACCATGCAAAGAAATTGGAAACATGTCAAACCACCATTTAAGTTTGAGCAGGCATGGAAAGTTGTGGAATGCAATTAAGCGCTCAACCCAAAAACCCAAAAAAACCCTCATCTGTTTTGGCGCCCCTGTGTGCAGTGGCCTAGGCCAAGGTCAATGCAGGAACAAACAGTCTCCCTTGAGAGCCCTATCTCACGCCTTTCGTAAAGTCTTCACGAAAATAATAGATTAATTTTCGTGGTGCATTCACGTTATTGCCCGCCTTTCGTAAAGTCTTCACGAAAATAATAGATTAATTTTCACGCTGCCTATTCACTTGAATTGCCCCACTGCTGCTATGGTTATCCAAACGTCTGCAGGGGCGGGGAGGGGGTGCTGACAGAACACTGCTGATACACTTGGGACTCACTAATTCGACGCCCTTTCGGTACTTACGCCTTATGTCCCCTAAACCTGAACCTAAACCTAAACCTACCCTAACCTTAACCCTACTTAACCCTAAACCTAACCCTAACCCTAACCTTAACCCTAACCTTGACCCTAAACCTAACCCTAAATTGCTTGTTTGAAATGTTTGATTACCATGTGACGGTAGGCTACCGAAAGGGCATCAAACTAGTGGGTCGCTAGGCAACAGTCGGGCAATTCAAGTGAATAGGCAGCGTGAAAATTAATCTATTATTTTCGTGAAGACTTTACGAAAGGCGGGCAATAACGTGAATGCACCACGAAAATTAATCTATTTGTTTCGTGAATACTTCACGAAATGAGTGAGATACGGTTGCCCTTGAAGAACAACATAATGATGCTAGGCCCCCCCCTCGCACCCCCACAGAACCTGGGACTGTTTACTCTTCTGGTGGCCAGCAGGCTCCCAGAGGTGTGACTACTGAGGACCCTTTCCCCTATCCAACGCCTCCACTGTTGTGGTGTCTTTACGTTGTGTTGTCTTTAAAGGGACACTGTGTGAGATTTTTAGTTGTTTAGTTCCAGAATTCATGCTGCCCATTCACAAAATCTACCTTTTTGATGAATACTTACCACCGCCAAATTCCAAGTATTTATTATGACTGAGAAAATTGTACTTTTCATGTATGAAAATGGATCTTCTGTCTGTCATTTTGAATTTCCAGAAATATACATTTATTAGCTACAAAAATGACTGTACTTGGACCATACTAGAAGATATTTGTATATTCCTTAGTAAACTTTCATGTAAAGACCAAATTTGTCAATTGGCAGCCCAGTTTCAATGAGCAGCATGGTTGCAGTACCTTTGTTGACCATTTCCTGCACAGTGTCCCTTTAAATGTGCTGATCTGCTGAGGGTTTTTTAATTTATGTCTTCATATTGTGCAAACCATAATTTGAAGGCATTAGACTTTTTTCCCTCTCCTCTCCCCATGTTATTATTATTATATGCTTATAATGCCGCCTGTCTACCTGGTCCATGTCTACCCTACCCCTCCCTTGTCTTACACTGTATTGTGTATTGTGTAGGTGGGTTGACAGGTGTTCTTATGGGCGCTGCTCTTACGGCGACTGCACCCTGTGTGGTGAGAACGAATTTCCTCTTGGGGACAATAAAGGCTATTACTAAACTGTGTCCATGAGAAATCCCATTACAAGGTTTTATTCCCATTTATTTAAAAGAGCAGAGCATATTCCAGAAAGTATTGTGCTATCGAGTCTATGTTTATTTATAATATAGGCCTCTAACGACAGCATTTCCATACCGTCATCAACACAACAAGCACACAACCTTTTTTTCTCCACGAGCCTCGTTACACTAGAATAAAAAGGCATATGGGCACCGTAAAGTCCATAATAGCAGCGACTTCAGAGAAGCGTGTTAATGGAGCGCAGCGGTCAGATACAGATTGACTCGCCTACCAGCATCAGTACAAGATCTTGTTGAAAAATGAATGTATACTTGATGGACATAAATCCTCCTTTTTTAAAAAACATCTCTGGCCTACACCAACGGTCACGGTCTGATCCTCTGTATTATTTTGTCGGGAGAAAATATGTATTGCATTCCAATGTTTGTGTTGACTATTCTACACCAGAGAAAGTAAAGTAGTTGTAGTAACACAAACATTGAATGAACTAACGGACCTACCTGCACTTTTCGATGTATCCAAAGCTGTGGCTTAACACAAACAACGGGAAAGTAGCCCACATGTTCTGACTACACTTCGCCGGGACGGTGCTGCTGTGTTTGTTTTGACTTCCTTGCGCGAGAGGGAGGACGTGACGAATGACCAAATCTCGGCCAACTACCATGTCAAAATAAATCTCTACTTCAACGTAAAACACGTTACTAATACTAGTACTACCATATCATGACAATAACAACAACAATACGTTTGAGAGAAAATACATTCAAAAGAGCCACCCATCATATAAAGTAATGTAAAAGTCACCCAATTATTGGCAAGGAATGGCAGTATCACACCACCATGCATGCTATTATGATGTTGTGTTAATAAATGATTAAAGTTGGGCACCTTACTATATGCTGGTATGATATAAACTACTTTTAATGCATAGTCTATAAACCTCTGTATGATACATAGCCTGCCCTGACTGTATTGGGCTGTGCATGTTATTATAATGCCGTTATGCTTATAAACCAGTGGTTCCCAATCCCAACCTTTTTGGCCCGACGATGAAACCCCATTTTGACATCCCAAGGTTCTGGGACATAGGCATTATAAGGCATACACATTTTTTTTCACTGCAAAATTAAAACATCATTGAGCTACATGAAGTTGTGAGGAATATATATATATGAACTTTATTACAGGCTCTAGAACCAATAGGTAGACACACATCGTAGAATACATAAAAACAATAAAATAAAAAATAGGCAGAAAAAGAAAAGGAAGAGAGAAGGAGAGAGAGAAAAAACACAACAAGCAATAATGCCTAAGCATATACAAACATATCTGTCATGACCCTCTTAAAAGGCAGCCATACCAATGCTTCCACATAGGCTAGGCCACCAGTGGTACACGTACCACAGTTTGAGCACCACTGATATAGGCTATTGTCATGTCAGGGTAGTTGCACGGTGAGCATAGGCAAAGTTGGAGAGATGAAACGATGAGTGAATGACAAAGCCCATTGTGATAAGAATGTCTTTGATTATCTTCGACATGACGCAGCAAATGCCATTCTTGTTCAGCAAGCCGTTTAATGGTCATGTTTAGCATCCGAGACAATTGTTGTTTTCCTCGTACAGCAACAGCGTCGTGGGCACCGTCCGTTTGTCTGTAGGCAACCTGTTCTCGCTCCAAAAAATGGATTGAGTGAATGGGAGGGTGTAGGCTAATGTAGGCCTACCATGTGGGCACAGAGCTACATAAACCATGCTATTGAATGTATTCTCCCAGCATCACTACGTCCTTGCTTCCTGAAGTGGGCCTAGGCATATGAAGTGATGGGGTGCACATTGAAGAGATACTATATACTGTAGCATGTTCAGAGATGCAATCGATTATAATGCAATTTAACTAATGGGAATATTGTTTATCTTACTTTTACTTATTTCGGTGTACATTGATTTTTCAATTATTTTTTTTTTTTGCTATACTTTTTCTTCCAAATGGCCCCTTCACGGTCTCCCAGGGGTCCCAGGCCACCACTTTGAAACACTGGCTTACAGAGCCTATAGGACCCCTAGTGCTTTTCTCACAGTGAAGGTTTTTCAATGAACTTTTCATTGTAAATCTTCTTTTTTTATGAAGAATAGACCTATATTATGCATTCTTTGATATCTTGCACCCACAGTAATTGCTTTTTGGGATTTGTGTGCACCTCACACTTTTTTGGAAGAGAGAAATTGCACATCATGACCCGAGTTCGAGTCTGGTTTGGGTTATTATCCAATTCCCCTACCCAATCTCTCTCTCTCCCACTCACTTTTCTATCATTTTTTCACTGCCCTATCAAATGAAGACATGAGGCCCATTTTATAGGCCAACACACCATTTTAACAGATCTCATTACATTATTATGATAGGCTAGGACCCAGAGTTGTATAAAAAATAAAAGTTCTCTTACAAATGCAATTACAACGGTGCTATGACTACATGGCTTCAACTTTATAGGCTAATAATATGCTTATAGTATTGCTGCTGTAAGAGCACTTATAGGCCTACCTCTACATTTATACAACTCTGCTAGGTCCTCACACACAGACATAACAGAGCACAATACCAGCGCATTCATGCAGCCAGTGGAACTTTTATTTTGAAGCGTTTTCAAGTACGTTGACTATGTTCTTTTCCTCTAATCTGAAAGTTTGCGGCTGGCACGAGTCAGCAGCAGCGTACAGGTCTTGTCTGGCTGTATTATTCGCCCACAGAGAGACACGGAAATACATGCCAGGCATAAAAAAACATGTGCGATATCCAAATTCTCTACGAAGATGAAATCGGACTTATTTCTCTGACAAGTTAACCCAGCTGTCCACTCAGGCGCGCGTGCATCGTTATCAACATTCCCCCACGTGTGCTGCGGACTCGGTACGATGGAAGTGGTCCACAAAGTGAGGAAAAAGAACAAGAACCATCTCACTGCAGAGTTACCAGAAGCTAGTGATACATACCACACACGCGATGAAGAAAACATTCACAAGAAGCTCAAAAAGAAAAAGAAGAAAATCAAAGAAAGTGGGAGTGGCAATGGTAGCTCCAAGTGTCAGGCTGCTGGGGCTGAGAGAACGATGATGAAGAAAAGTAAACATAAAGGAGAAAAGGTGGATGTGAACTCCGGGGTGCTTGTGGACAGCAGTTGTCAAGAGGGAGAGGAGACGAAAAAGAGGAAGAAAAGAAGAATTGTGAATACTGGACATCTCGAGCGGGACAAGAATAAGAAGAAAACGAAAGTTGGTGGGAGTGGTGATGGCAGTGCAGCCGATCAGGCTGATGCTGCGAAGAGAATGATGAAGAAAAGGAGACGAGAGAAGGTGGCTGTGAATTCCATGGTGCTGGAGGACGGCAGTTGTCAAGCGATGGAGGAGAAGAAAAAGAGGAAGAAAAGAAGAATCGAGGAGACGGGACATCTCGAGCTGGGTAAGATGCCACCTCTCACATTTCGCATCAAAATAAGTCAAAATGCTCTTTTTGCCACGTGAAACTTATTGCAAAAGACAAAGTTGTGAGGAAGTTTGAGCCAAGCAAAACAGTGTTTAGACTACTTAAGTTAGCTTGACAAACGCAACAAATGTGTCTTTGGTCGCTAAATAATAGAACAATGCAATATCACTTTAGTAGTAGCCTAGATTTTAAATGG